>NW_007728962.1:0-25250 GCF_000696425.1 Galeopterus variegatus
CAGGAAGTCGGGTCCTGCGGCGAGGGCGGCGCGGCCGCGCGGGGACCGAGCCTTCCTTATTTATGTGCCCGCCGGCGCTGGCCTCCTTCCTCCGGAGACTTCAGCGACAGTCTCTGAGCCGCCGTCCCCGCGCGTGAGGCACGGAAGGACTGGATGTCAGAACAACGTGGTTATGCCTTGAATGCCAAAGTTTTCTGTTTTTAACCCAAAGAATATCGGTGATTTTTGTCCACTGCCGGGAGAAGGGGGAGCCCAGCGCTCTCGCCATGCAGCAGAGCCCTCGTCTATAAGCAGGCCCGGCCGGTGAGATGCCGACCCCCTCCGCTCGGTGAACGTTCTATCCTATGGATATCGGGCTTGAGATCTGAGACTGCAGAGCAGCGCCGTCCGCACCGGCCCGGCAGCCGCGGCCTCTCAATGCCCGGATTCTTCTGGGACTGCTGTCCTTCCCTGGAGATCAGAGCGGTCCTGTGTGCCATGGGCTGTATTCAGAGCATCGGAGGCAAAGCCAGAGTCTTCCGGGAAGGGATCACGGTGATTGACGTGAAAGCCTCCATCGACCCCATCCCCACCAGCATCGACGAGTCCTCCAGCGTGGTGCTCCGCTACCGGACGCCCCACTTCCGGGCCTCGGCCCAGGTGGTCATGCCGCCCATCCCCAAGAAGGAGACCTGGATAGTGGGCTGGATCCAGGCGTGCAGCCACATGGAGTTCTACAACCAGTACGGGGAGCAGGGCATGTGAGTACTACTCAGGGACACGCGCCGTGGCCCGGCGTGGGGACCCGGGGGGAGGGTTTAGAGATGCCAGGGGGAGAGGGGTCTGGGCGGGGCCAGAGGGGAGATTCAGGCAGGTATGGAAGAGCCTCTGAGTCCTTCTTGGCCAGTGACTCCTGGAGGATTTGCCTGTTGATACAGACTGGGGTCTTGGCTCTGGGACCTATCTTGCCACTGTCCCAGGGTCCGAGGTTTCTGTGTCCTTCCCTGCAAGATGCTGAGAAAGCAGAGGTCCTTCCGCACGCCTCTTTGGCAAAGCAGGAGTGTCAGTGCCGTTAGGGGTCACCAAAGAGGCTACAGCTCTGCCCCCCGGCTCAGGCCGTCCTGCGCACACGTGGCAGACACTCAGGGCCCTCTAGGCCTCCATTCCTCTTGGTTCAGGGCTTTGTGGTTGGGCCTCAACGTGGGTCTCCAGGGTTTTCAAATGCGCATCAGGACCTGGAGGAGTGCTTTGCTGTTGGAGAGGACGGGTTTTAGAAACTTGGTTTGCTTTGCAATGTGGAACTTTCTGTCCCGAGGCAGCCATCGAACGTCCAGTGTCCTTCCAGTGGGGCCCTAGGTAGGAGCAACTAAGAGGAGCCCACTGGCCTCTCGTCTCCAGCCAGTTCCTAGGATGATGTAGAACTCAGTGGGGACCCTGGGATCCTGGGTCTTCTTCTCTGGCCTGTTCTCTGACCCCAGAGAAGGCCATCCCCGGTGGTAGAGGGAAAGGGACTTAACTTGAAGGGTTGCCCTAAGACAGGGGCAGCAAAAGGAGCTGTTTCCCAGCACAAGGACCCTTCTGAGAGAGCTAGGTGGGCCCCGAGGGGCAGACCCCCACTTTGACCCCCGTGACTGTCCATGGACACTCTCCTGTAGCCTGTCGTTCAGTGTCCACCCTCTGCAACATCACTTCCCGGTTTGGCAAGTGAGGAAGAGAGAGCAGAATTGCCCCAGGAGTTGGAATTCATCACTGATTTAAGAACGTCATGGGGTGGCGGGTGGCTGGACACCAGATCTTGTGACTTCCCCACTTGATGACTCCAAAGTTCTAAGGCAAAGACCTTAGAAAGACTTAAGACCAGGGTGTAACCATGATCGCTCCAAAGAGGTGCAGGTGGGTGACACTCCTCGGGTCCCCTCCAACACCTTGGTTTCTGCACTGAGCCCTGCAATGCTCAAGAGCAGCTGTGAATCTAATTCGGGGTGGGGGCAGGGGTTGACTCTCCATTCTGAGAAGGGAAACATGATTCTTAGTTATTTGATGAGGACCTTTTCTAAGAAGACTAAGGCGGAGAAACCTCCTCTGGCTTTGGAAGGCATCCGGGACAGTTGTCAAGAAACAAAGGTTTTCCTAGGGGTTTTAGGCTCAGCCCAGTTTCTTCCCTAGAAGGAGTAGGGAAGGCAGAGGGTCCTTCTAAACTTGGAAAGGCACGAGCCCAAGGTGCAGACCTGGCTCTCCCTGACTCAGAGCCTCAGCTTCCCGATCCGTACATGGGGGTTTCCAGCTCCTTCCGGTGCCTGGGGCCGTGTTCTCCATTTGGTGGCTCTGAGTCCCTTTGGGCACTGGTGCTGGAGACAGGCCCAAGTGAGGAACCTGAGTCGATGTCACCCTTGCTGTGCCAGTCGTCGGTTCCTGGTTAGAACAGCCTCATGCACGCTTAGACTCTGTGATCAAGCAGACCTGGGCAGGAGGCCAGGCTCTGTCACTTCCCAGGGTGTGACCCTAGGCAAGTTCTTTAACCACTCGGGCCTCAGTTTGCTCATTTGCAAATGAAGGCTAATAGTATAGCCCCTTCCCCGTGGCTTATTGTGACAATTCCTCAAGACCACATTTGTCAAGCGGTCAGCACTGGGCCGAGCTCCCGTTGGTCGTCCTTAACGTTGCTGTTGTACCAGGGGGAGAGCGATGGTCCTGCACACGTGGACGATTGTGGCTGGACTATGGAATCAGGGCAGATGCCAGCCCCTGCTTGTAATCAGTTTTCTCCCCCAGCCCAGGTCTTCCTCTGTCATAGAGAGCCCACTCTCTGACTTTTCAAAATTTAAAAAGAATGTGAGCGCTTTGAGTTTTAAAGAAGCTGAAGGCCATCTTCCTCGCTGTCCCTTTGTCCTCCCCCTGTTGGGGCACCACTTCCGGGCAGGGCCCTTTCCATGCTGCCCAGCTCACTCTCCCTGGATGCACTGGGTTCTCATGCCAGTTGGGATGGGACCTGCCCCGGGGAAGGGCTGAGCTGAGGCTCCCTGGGAGGGGCAGCTCGGAGCGGTCATGGGAGCGGTGCTGGCTCTGGGGCCTTGGCAAGGCAGCCTCGGAGGGTCCCTTTTGTCATCTGCCAATGGGGATAAGGAGAGAACTCCTGTAGGCTGCTGTGAGGACTCAGTGGAAGGACAGGAGTAGGTGACCATCCTGTGGCTGAAAGGCAGAGGAGGAAGCTGCTTGACTGCTCATTATTAATCCACCGAGTTGTCTAAGGGAACTGAATTGCCGACTGGTACAGTCCCTCCAATCCGTGGGCAGAGCCCTGTGTTCGACCCGTGCCTTTTGGAAATGAGAAGGGCTCCTGTGGAAAAGGCCTGAACAGGGTCCGACATCTGGCTCCCTCCTGAATGTAAACAGAAGCATTTGGATGGGATTTTAAAGACCCTTCCCATCTTCCCTACCCTAGACCTCTTGGAGTAACTACTGTCTTCCCAGTTTTTAAGCCTTATGGCATGGAAGAAAGTGGGGTGGTGAGTGGGTGGGATTGCCCAGAAGCCTCAGCCAGCCCGCAGTGGTCCTCCTGCTGTGCCTGGACCACAGTGGGGCCCTTCTTCATGCAGGGGCTGGCCTGTGCATGGTGGGTGTTGGCTCCGTTCCTGGTCTCTCGGGCAAGTAGCACCCCCCACGTGGTGACAACCACGGGATGTCTCCCAGACATGGCCCTATGTCCCCTGGGAGGAGTGTGAAATCACTCCTGGTTAAGAACCGCTGGACTCAACCCAGACAATTCAAAGCATTAAGATGAAACCCAGGCACTGGCTTTAGTGGCCCGGGAGGGGACAGCGGGTTAACCTAAGCAATTGAGCGAAGGCCAGGCCAGGGCTTCCATTCCTCACGAATGGGCTGGTATTCAGAATATTAATTCCAGATACTTAGTCAAAATCCATAATACCCCCAAATGTTATCTCTGCTTGAAGTTAATCTCTAAGCCAGGAGGAGAACTTTTTAGAATGACATTCTGGATTTGAAATAAACCCTGCCACCTCAGTAATACCCTGACCTGCACAGACAAGAGCTGGGAACGGCGAGTTTCTCTGCACCAGCTTAAGAGGACTCTATGCAGTTTTGGGTCCAGCCCACATTGCTTTAAAAGCCAACCCCCCCTCCAAATTGTTGGAGACACCTGCCTCCACAACCCGTCCTCCGCAATTCCTCAACTGCCACCTGTCAGCTGGCACAGAGTCTTCTAAGTGACAAGTCACAATTTCTCGCCTGTGTGGGAGACACTTTACATTGTCCCCAGTTTGCCCTTCTCTGGGGTCCCCAGGAAACCTGCCCCATGGCCAAGACTGAGGCCAAGGGCAGTTTATGGCTCAGGATTCTGCCAACAGGTAGACTTGGGGGTGAGGTCGGGGAGGGTCTCTTTGGGTTGACAGTGCCCCTGCCCTGCATACATGTCCAGCAGGGTGTGGACCCCAGCTCCACACCCCTGGGCCAGTCTCTTAAACTGTCTGAGCCTCACTGTTCCCATCTATGAAATGAGGATCCTTGTACAAACCTCATATGTCGTTTTGAAGTTTAAATGAGATGGTGCATGGTGAGAGCTTAGCCCAGTGCCCGGTGCATACTCGGCACTCAATACGTGGTCGTGATCAATACCGTAATTATGAGATGTACTTACTAATAATTTACTATTCATTATGCCACGCCTGGCAGAGAGTCAGATTGCGGTATTATTGTGGTGATGTTATCCCTTCTCCTGGCTTTCAGATACCTGTCTAGCATGAGAGCCTTGGGCTGTGAGAACTCTGGGGGTCTTTCTGGCCAAAATGTGCTGACATCTGATGTCACAGACTTACGAGAGGCTGGTGGGACAGGGCAGGCAGCGGTAGGGGAACACCAGAGCTGGGGTGCACCCAGCCCTGCTGTGATGATGTTGGGAATGGCTGTCTTCGGCTCCCTTTCCACTATGTTAGCTCCAGGTGTCCTCCCCAGGACCTCATGAGGTCCTCACTTTATGACGAGGACACAGCCTGAGACCTGAAGCTGCTTGCCCACAGAGGCTTGCTCTGCGCCAGCACATCTGGGGCCGGGCAGTGGAGGAATTCCCTGGTGACCACGTGGCCTCTTCCTGCAGCCGGGGCCTGAGCTTCAGGCTCCACTCAGAACAATTGAGGACAAGGCTTCCTCTCTGTGACCGGAAGGTGGCCTCCCCCATCTGCCAGGCCCTGGCGGAGGCCAGAGTCGGGTGGGGGGAGAGGGAAGTCCTTGTTTCAAAGCTCTGGGGTGGGAGGAAGTGGGGCGGGAGATGGCCCAGCCCAAAGAGAACTCTCCCTGGACTGGCCCGGCCAAGCGATCGCTGCAGCCCTCGGTCACCTTCCGAGTGTGGGAAACAAGCTGGCTGCGCCCGGAGACATGCGAGAAGGCACCAGCAGCCGTTGGCATGAGAGAAATAACAAGTTAAATACTGAGATCGTTTTTTTTTACTGATTGGATCTGGGTGAAAATGTAAAAGCTTGGTCGTGCCCAGTGTTCGGGGAAGGGGAGCCCCTCACCTGCTGTTTGTGGGAATGCAGTTGAGGCAGCTCTGCGGTGAGCTCAGCTACACCTGTTACAACCTCCCCCGTGCACGCCCTTCAACTCTGCTGTTCTGCATGTAGAGCTCGTCTTACGTCCCCAGCCCAGGGCCCAGCATGTCGGAGGCGACAGTCTTCTGAATGGATGAATTAGTGAACGTGAGAATGGAAGAGCCAGTCCCTAAAGACTCATGCATGTGTGAGGATGTTAACTCCAGCGCCGTTCCTAATAGCAACTCGAGGGGTGAAATTATGGTCTGTCTACAGTGCAGGGAACAGCGAGGCTGCTGCAAGTGACCAGGAGGAGCTATGGACAGACGCTCACACGTGGGAAAAGGTTATATATGGTTGCATTAAAAAAATATGGTCAAACAATATTTAGGGTAGAGGAACCCATTTTTGTTAAAAAGAAAACACTAAAAATGGGAACATATCCTGTGTGTATATGCAGACGGAAAGGTCTAGAAGGATGTTTACCCAAATGTAATGTGGTGAGTAGCCTGGGGGGAGGGGCGGCATGGAGGAGGTGGGTTTCGGTTCTCACTCATGCCTCTTCGTGGCTCCGTTTTTTTTTTTAAACGAAAAGCACACGTTTTATAACTAAAGACTAAAACAGGCACCGTTGGTCTTTCCTCTTCATGTTGGGCCCAGGGTTGCAGCCGGGGTCACGAGGGCGAGGTGGGCAGGAAGAGGGTGGCCCGGAAGAGTGGGGCTTGTTTTGGGGGAAGCTCCAGGAGCAGGCCCTGAGGGAGGTGACAGCTGCAGCCCCTCCCTCGGGGCTGCGAGCCAGTGCTTGCTGGGGGAAGCTCGGTGAGCAGGGCCTGGTGACCTGGGCTGGGGAGGGACAGCCCAGGAGCTGCATGCAGCGTGGGTGAGAGGGAAACAGGGAAATCAGGATCCCAGGCCGGCATGGAAGTGGGGCTCCTGGGCCTCGGTTTCTGTAAAATTGTAAAACTTTGTACAGAATGTGTACTCTGCACATTTTACCAAATTGTAAAATCTATACAATTGGGGACCAGGTGAGATAATCACTGAAATCCCACCTGGCCTGTGTGAGGGGATTGAAACCAGGGCTGGGCAAGACAGTCCCCTGCCTTGGACAGACCCTTTGCCCTGGAGCCTCAAGTCCTTATCTGTAAAAGTCTTTCTTAAAGTGCAGAATGCTCACTGCTTGTGGGAGGTGAAATAATATTTGCGTGAAATCACTTAAGGCTAAATTTTACTTCGAAGTAACATATTTAATGCATAATAGAAAATACATCTACAGAGTATATATCAATATCTATATATCTATATTCTAGCATTTCCAATCTTTAACTCAAAGGTGTTTCTTAGGAGAGACTAAATTTAGTTGAGTTTTTAAAAAAGTGATTAAGGGAGACAATTAAATGAGTAAGAATCCAGGACACATGTAGTCAGGACCAAAATGCAGAAAGAGCTGTGATGTTTGATAAACTCGACGTTGAAACAAAATGGACTTGGATCTTCTGGCTCCAGAGTCCAGAATTCTGTCCTGGAGCCTGGGGATTCATAGACAAAGAGAGCCCCGGGGACCCTAACATTTGATGGGAAAGAGATGGAAATCCCTGGGGACTTGAGGGGCCCTGCTCATGTGGGGGGGAAAGTCCAGGCTCGCCTGGCAGGGAAGAGGACTCAGCCACAGTCGTGGGGAAAGACTGGAACCGTCAGTTGGGATGCTCTTCCTGAAGAAGTCAGAAAGGTGTGCTCGAGTCCGCCTGGTCCCAGGTCAGGCAGGTGGCCAGTCACACCCCCTCTCCAAGGCACACCCGAAAGCCTCTGGACATCCTGGTTTCCTTTCCTCTCCACCGAGAGGCCTTTTTGCTGGTCCAGCTCCTGTCTGGTGGCTCAGCTGGGAACCTGAACTGGTCACCCACAGGGTGACCCTCACTCACCCCTTGTTTGTGCCCCCTCAGCAGCAGCCTCAACCCCATCTCCAACCTCCAGAGAAGGCCTTTCTCTAATCCCTTCAGACTCACACTTGGTTGGTCTTGCTGCTCAGAACCTCTTTGTCTGTATTTGTGCATACATGCATGTGTGTGCACGTCTGTGCATGCACATGCATGTGTGTGCATGCATGTGTATACATGTGTACATGCATATGTGTGCGTGCATGCTGGGCGAGGTTCCACTAGAGGCCGGGTGGATAGGAACTGGCTCAGGGTGTGGGCCTTGGCCCAGTTGCTCCCCAGGTGTGCGACCTTGAATCAGGCCTCCGAGTTCAATAAGTCTCCTCTATAAAATGCACCCGCAGCCCCAGCCCCAGAGTATGTATGGTGCCCAGCACATCCCTTGTGCTCAGGGAGTGGTAATGCTGTCACTGGCATTGCTGTGGTGACAACCCGTCCTGCAAGTGGCTATTGCAGCCGCAGCTCTGCAGGGTGGGCAGCGGCACCGAGCTGCTTTTGGTGCCCTTGGATCGTTATGGAGACCCTCTTGGGGGCCCGGGGCCCAGGGCCCTGAAGAGGAGACCCAGAATGCTGCTGACAGTCATTGATCCAAGCCACAAATATTGACTGTACCTGATTCTGGGCCAGGCACTAGGATGAATCCTGGATATATGGCAATGGGCAAGACAGGCATGGCCCCTGCCCTCTCGACCCCTGTGGTCTGAGGAAGAGGTTGTCAACAAACGATCACATAATTAATTGCTCTGAGCATGTGTCAGGAAGCAACAGGACAAGGATCCATGGTGTTGGATGCTAGTGTACCTGGCCTTGTAGGAGGCGTCAGGGCATGCATCGCTGGGGTGGTGGCTCCAGAGTTGAGCAGCGGGCAGCTACTAACTAGGACAGAAGGAGGAGGGGGGAGGGGGAGGAGGTCGCTGCTCCTGGTAGAAGGCCCCGAGATGGGAGGGGCATGGCTCTTGAGAGGAACTGAGGATGAGCTGGTGGATCTGGAGCCCTGGGAGGATGGGTGTGTGTGTGCACGTGTGCATGCGTGTGTGTGCACACGGGGCTCTAGGCTCCAACTGCATCTGGCTTGAAGGGCAGTGGGAGTCACGGCAGGTCTAACAGGTTCAGAACAATGTGATCAGCTTTGTGTTTTTAAAAGATCACTCGGACTCTGGGAGAACAGATTGCAGAGGGTGGGAGACCAGGAAGGGGAGAGGGGTCCTGGCCAGGGTGAAGGCAAAGGAAAAGGGAAACATTCTCGAGGTGAGAGAGAGAGGCAGGGATGGCGCGGGACCCCCCAACACGGCTGACCGGGGCAGCGTGCTTGCCCCGCATGGCTTTTCCTCGCATGGCTTCATGGCCAGTGTCAAGGGCAGGTGCTCTGCAAGCGTGTGTTTAGTGGATGCCGATGGGATGTGGAGGGAAGCTCAAGAGTCGTCTCAGACATGATGTGCGGGGCCTGGGAGGCATCCTGAGGTCCAGGTTCAAGCCTGGCCCTGCCTGCTGTCCTTTGAATTCCCACACCTGGGAGGACGAGGACGGGAGGATGATGGGCGGCCCTGACTGTCGCTGTCTGTGGCCATGGATGCAGGTGGCTTCCTGAGTGTACAGACTGCGGTCGCTGGAGCTTTGCTCGTGTCTTTTGGTGGCATATGCTCGCAGGTGTTGTGGGGTAGGAGCCCTTATTGTCCCATCGTGCAAATGTGGAGAAGGCTCAGAGTGTCAGAACTGGGGTCTGAGTTCACCCTCCACCATGTGTAGCAGGGAACTGAGGGTCTGCCTTGAAGCTCAAAGTCGTTCTAGAATGAGCAACAGAAAGTCTTGCAGAGGCAGTTAACTGTATGGAATTCATTACTGGAAGAGCGTGTATAATCTGAAAATATAAACGAGGCCAAAAAAGGCTTCAGATCACATTGGGGCTAATAGGTCCGTTAGCGTTAGAGGTGTACCCCTAACTGCTGACACCACTCTCAGATGGTCTCCAGCGGTTTCCATCTATTGCTGGTGACTGCGCACCAGGTGGCATGTGGTAATGCATTGAATCATCACGAAAACCTGGCAGGTGGAGGTGGGTAGGATTATCCACGGGCTACTGATGCGGAGGCAGAGGCTCAGAGTTTGTGACTTGATCACAGAGCTGGTAGCCAGGGCTGAGATGGGACCCAGGGCTCCTCCGTGTCTTCCTGAGCTGTGCCCTTGACCACGTGGCATCCCACCTCTCCGGTGGGACCCATGCTGTCCTCTTGATGACCTGGCCCTGGTTCTGAGTAATACTCCACGAGACACTGCTGCTGGCCTGCTCCTGAATCATCACTGTCTGTGAAGGAGCCAGGGCTGGGGCATTTGGGAGTGGGGGCAAGACGGGACACCCCATGGCCGGGGTCACAGAGCAGCCACTCTGATGTTAGGCCCCATTCCCCAAAACAAGGCTGTGGAAGTGAAAGGGGCCAAGGCAAGAACAAGGTCCCCTTTGCAAGTTTGCTGTCTGTCTTTAAAAAAGAAACTTTTCCAAGCAAGTGTAAGCTCTGGGAGAGGACAGAGGGAGTGTCTTCTGAAACAGGGCTGGGCCCAGGTGGGCAAAGGCACCCGGCTCTGAGAGACTCGGGACAGGCACCCCAGTCCTCTTCTCTGGTCCATGGCGCCCGTCTGTGCAGGGGGACTGGATCAGCAGGCTCATGCCCACCACTGTGGGGACCCAGAATCTTAGGGACCAGTGCATACTTTAGAAACGTGAGGTTGTCTGAGGCTGCCAGGTCCCCTCAGAGTTTGATGTGCTCAGGGGCGGGCAGGAGCTGGCCCACGAGGCCAGAGTTCCTTGAATTTCTGAGCTTTTAATGAAATGAACAGAAACATTAGTAAAGGCACATTTCTAATTATTCTTCCTATCGTGGCCCCAATTTTGCTGTTAACATTACACAGTGCGTTTCAGTAGATGAGTGCATTTTGTTTTTATTATGGTAAAGTGCACATAATATAAAATTTACTATCTTAACCATGTTTAAGTGCACAGTCAGTGGCATTAAGGACATTCATGCTGTTGGGCAGCCGTCCCCACTGTCCTTCTCCAGAACCTTTTCGTCTTCCCAAACTAACACTGTCCCCGTGAGACACGGACTCCCCATCCCCACCTCCCCCAGCCCCTGGCAATCTCCATTCTACTGTCTGTCGCTATGAATCCTCCAGGTCTGTCATATAAGTGGAACCCTACAGTATTTGTCCTTTTGTGACTGGCGTCTTTCATGTAGCAGTGTCTGGAGGCCCATCCCTGTTGTAGCATGTGTCAGAATTCCTTCCATCTGAGGCTGAATAATCTGCCGTTGTAAGGACAGAGCGTTTCGTTTATCTGATCACCCGCCGATGGACGCTTGGGTTGGTCGCTGTGGACGGGAGTGAGTATTTAAACACACTGTGTTCCTGGAGAGCACTGCTGGCGTACGCGGGTGTCAGAGGGGCGGTGGGTGCAGGGTGTCCTGAGCTCAGTATTACAGGGGCCAAGGCGGAAACAGGATGGAGCAAGTCAGGCCCCGGGGTCCTGAGCCAAATCTCCTTGGGAAGAAGTTGCCTAACCCTCCACCGCCTGCCCTCACCGCCTTTATCTGTAGGGTGGGGTCAGATGGAGATGATTGTCCGGGAGTCTGCGATGCTAACGCGCCCCTACAGCCCGGGTGGGTCCTCAGACGCCACCATGCCCACAGACTCACGGGAGTGTGGGATCTGTATGTCCCCAGAACAGCTTCTGAGAGTTATTATTATTTCAATAAAAGTGACAGAGGTGCTGGCCACCACCAGTGAAGGGCCTTTGCTTTGTGTACTGCCTTCAGTCCTTGCAGTGACCCAAGGACATTGTGTGATGAGTACTGGGTCCAGAGAGGGGTAGCACCTTGCCTGGGGTCTCATGCCACTGAGGTGGCAGCTGACACTTGCAGCCGGTGGGGTCCCGAGTCCGAGCTCTGGACAGCTTGGCGGCCACTCTGGCCCCAGCAGGTGTAGGCAGGTCAGGCTGACTCTGCGCAGCCTGGGTGGTCTCTAATCAGACCCACTCTCCCCTCGAAGCTAGACACGCAGGCTGTCCCCAGAGCAGCCGCTGCAGCAAAGCCCTCTGTGGCCAGCCCAGGAGGTACCATGAAGTTGGCCTTGGGGTGGGACTGAGCGCTGAATTTGGGGAGGGGGTCCATGTCAGGTTTTCTCTGGTTGTATTGCTCTAAAAAAGGGGCCAACCAGCAGGAGTGTCCTTGCAGTGGTGGCTGCATGGCTGCTGCCTCTTCTAGGCAAGTCGGAGCGGAGGGACAGCATGGGCAGTGGGGGGGGGGAGGGGCATCTCAGCCCCCTGGAGCCTCTCCTGGTGCTGTCTCTTGCATGGGCGAGAGACAGGGAGTCCAGACCCGTGTGGTGGAGGGGTCGTGGAGGGGACGGGCTCCAGGCATGCTGGGAGAGAGAGGCCGAATCTCCCCCTTTCTCGGATGAGACACTGAAGCCCAGAGAGGGCAGGCACTTGCACTCGGCCACACCTGGTCAATGGTGTGTTGGGACTCATTCCCAGATGTGCTGACCCCACAGCCACTGGGCTCTGAAGCTTCCTCTGGGCCCCTAAAACTAGAGAAGGAAACTCACTGTTTCTTGGGGTGTGGGGGCAGGTGTGGGCTGGAGGGCTGGGCCAACCTGCTATGGGGCGATGACCACGTATCCGTCCGTGTTGGCCCAACTTTGATAGCACTGGGACATGGAGTGGGGGGCATAGCATCCAGCCTGGTTCCTCAGGACTGTGGTCCTGCAAATGACAAATCCTGCTCAGGTGAAGAGTTAACTCAGGTTTCCCCAAATCCCAATCAGGTCTAGTCCCTGTCTGAAATGGTTGTGGGACTGGGAGGGGCATGCTGGCCTGGGGGGAGTCTGATTTGGGATGGTGCTAGAGAGCAGGATGTGGTGATTGAGGGGGACCACATCTGGGGGAGCCCCTGGCTCACCCAACCTCGTGTTGATGTCTGCCACCTCTCCAGAAGGTAAGTCCCTGGACAAAGGGGACTAGGTCTGCTGCATCCACCCAGTCCTCAGGGCCCAGAGCAGCCCCTGGCCCACCATGGGGATGCAGGAGTGACCAAGCAAGTGACTTGGCCTTCCTTGCCCGCAGGTCCAGCTGGGAGCTCCCTGACCTCCAGGAGGGCAAGATCGAGGCCATCAGCGACTCCGATGGGGTGAACTACCCCTGGTACGGCAACACCACGGAGACGTGCACCATTGTGGGCCCCACCAAGAGAGACTCCAAGTTCATCATCAGCATGAACGACAACTTCTACCCCAGTGTCACGTGGGCTGTGCCGGTCAGCGAGAGCAACGTGGCCAAACTCACCAACATCTACCGGGACCAGAGCTTCACCACGTGGCTGGTGGCCACCAACACCTCGACCAACGACATGATCATCCTGCAGACCCTGCACTGGCGCATGCAGCTGAGCATCGAGGTGAACCCCCACCGGCCCCTGGGCCAGCGCGCCCGGCTGCGGGAGCCCATCGCCCAGGACCAGCCCAAGATCCTGAGCAAGAACGAGCCCATCCCGCCCAGTGCCCTGGTCAAGCCCAACGCCAACGATGCTCAGGTCCTCATGTGGCGGCCCAAGTACGGGCAGCCGCTGGTGGTGATCCCACCCAAGCACCGGTAGCAACCAGGGCCACCCACTAGATTAGACTCAAAAATAATATACTGCTCAAAACCAAACCCACACGTCCTCTTCAGTCATTCAGCAAAATGCAACCATTCTACCTGCTCCAGCGGGCGGGTCTCACTGTGCTCAGGCCCTCGGCACCTGCTTTCTGGCGGGGACGGGGGAGACCCACGTGGGTCATACAGACCCATGTGCGCCCTGCAGGGTAACCTCTGGTCTCCTCTCCTCTCCTTTTTCTCACAGTTTTGGCCGTTCACTTGCAACAGATTCCATGAAACACTGCTTTTTTCAGTTCTTTTTTAAAGCTCCTCTCGATGAGGTTCAGGGGCGGGAGGAGGAGGAGCTGAGCGCTGCTGGCGTGTGTCACAGTAGCCAGCCCGTCCTCCTGTCATGCGGCCTTATGTAGACTGCTTTGCCAAACGTTTGCCTTAAGCTGAATGTAGAGGAAAAAAATGCAACCGAGAGAGAAGGCAGGATCGTTCCTACTGCAGGATCGTTCCTACTGGACGCTGCGACTTCTGCAGGTGGAGGGGGGAGGTCAGGATGGAGACTCACCTGAGCCCCCTTCCTGGTTGTCTGGGGAGAAGGTAGAGATGGAGACCTAAAGCCAGCTGCTCACTCTTTCCTTCCAGCAGACACAGAGCCACAGACAGACTCTGCCTGAAGAGCCCCTTCTGTCCCCCAGCGGGGGCTAGACCTGCCAGCCGCCTCTCTTGTCCTGTCCTCTCCTCTCCTCTGCAGCCTTAACTTGCCTCGGGTGGCTCGGGGAGGACCCAGGGAGGGTGCCGTGGGCTACAGCTTGGGCCCAGGGAATTTTTACCCTCTCAGTCCTTAGGACCCAAGCTCGGATGGGTCTGCTTTTCCTTTTCCATCCCCAGGGGTCCCAGATGCCTGGGAGCCAGCCACCTGGACCGCCAACACACAGTCCCAGTTTGAGTCTCAAAGGCAGGACAAGCACCGGCTTCCCTTCCCGCTGTGCCTCTCAGTAGAGGCTTGAGGCTGGCGGGCACCAGCGCCCTTGGCCAGGGTCTCCCCTGCACTTCACAGGAGCTGAGGCAGGGCTGCGGGCTCGTTCTCAGGGACGCCACTCCCAGGAACTCTGGGGGAGGCTGCAGACAGGCTCCAAGTGCCACGATGGTGGAGCTGGAGGAGGCTGTGGAGGCACCCGAGGCCTAGGCTGTCCTGGACCTGGGAGGTCTGGGGAGGCAGGTGGCAGACCCCCTGCTTCTTGTCCTCCAAGAAGTAAGCCCAGGCCCAGGGCTGGAGGGTCGAGTCGGCCCACAGCTGAGAGCATCAGCCTCTGTGGGGGCTGGGCCTGAAGCCTGTCCTTGCGGCCCACCCTCCCTTGGGTCCCAGGCCCTCTGGAGCCCTAGGACTCGGTCCTGAGCAACACCAAGATTTCTTAGCAGTGTCTGCTGTGAGGCTGCTCCTGGGAACTGTTAGGGGACACCCCACTGAAGCCACGTTCCTTCAAGCTTGCCAAACTCTCAGCTACATCACTGGGGCCCTGCATTCAACTAATGATTATCAAGCACAGAAAACCTTCAGATGAGAAAATCCTCCATTTCTGCTGCAGATGAGCCATTTGTAGGAGTCTTGGTGACAACGCAGGAGGCCACCTAAGTCCTCTGTTTTATCCACGTGATGCCGTCTTGATTCAAGGGGTGCTTGACGTCCAGTCCGTTTCTGAGCCACTCGTGCCGGGAGGCTGCAGCTGTCCTGGGGTGCAGGGCTGGAGCCGCCGGCAGGGCTGCGGTGCTTAGGAGCCCCCCACCCCGGAAGCTGCAGGTTCCCCTTGGTGTGTAGGGAGACCGTGCCACCCACAGAGGCTGTAGCCTTGAGTGGGGGCAACGACGGGGTCCCAGCTTCACCTCTAGGGAAGGGCCGGGGAGGGGGCGGCCTGGGACAGGACCTGGCCTCCTGACGGGGGAGGCCCTTCTCCATACTCAGGTCTTTGTTGCACTAAAGAGGAGACAGGGCCCTAGTGACAGGTCAGGGGTAGTTCTGCTTCTGGGCTGGGTGATCACTGAGGGGTTCTCACTGGAATGGGGGCTGGGGAGCAGAACAGTCAGGGGGGCTGTGAGCTGCTCTGGAGCAAAGGGGCCCCCAAACCCGCATTTCTTGAGTGTGAACAAACACTCAAGGCAGGGGCCAGCACCCCCCCCCCGATGCCCAGCCCACCTTGCTGCCTGCTCACCTTTGCCCTGTGCCCGTTTCTCTCCACCCCTCCCACCTTGCTGAAGATGGGGCTGGGAAGGCCCCGGAGAGGCTGTAGATCCAGCCAAGGATGCTCTGCTTGGCTGGGTCTGTTCCCTCCGCTCCTTCCCCATGTCCAGCACAGACCCCAGCTTCTTGCCCGGGGCCCCGATTCCTCTGATGTCCCCCTGCCCCCCACCCTGGCGTGGACATTCACTCCTTCCAGCAATAAGAACCGTCCTCGGTCGTGGAGGCTACTGTGAAAAACGAACCAATGCACTTACCAGGAGACGCAAGACTCTAGAAGAAAATGTAAAATGAGCCTTTTTTTTTTTTAAAAAAAACAACTATTCATAAAGAAAAATAAAATGTTGATTTTAAACTAGCCTTGGCTAGGATCTGCATGTTTCTGAAGCAGCGGTTCATTTGGGGGTTGATGGTTCAGAGTCGCTGGCCACGGGGGTGAATGTGTTTGGGGGGCAGGAGGATGGTCTGAGGCTGGGATTCTGGCGCTAGGGGCTTGGGAAGACGGGAGACAGCGAGCCAGCCCATGAATGTGCCTGTTCCTTCCACCGCTTCGGTCCACAGCCCTCGCCAGTAAGAGCCAGCTCTGGGGTTGGCCCTGCACCCAGAAGGGCCCTGGCTGGGACCCCTCCTGGAGGAGGGCGGCAGGTTGGAGGTCAAGCTAGGACTTGGGGCAGCCTGGCTTTTTGGCAAACAGTAGAAACCCCCATGTCAAGAGTGATTACTACTGTTCAGATTGGGCCCTAGCCTGTGTCACACTGTGGACCTGCAAACCTGTCTTCCTATGGAAAACAGCTGGGACAATGTCAGCCCGGAACATGGCTCTGCTTCCTGGCCAGCAATGATACAGGGGTCGCTGGGGCCAAAGCTGAGAGTCAAAACCTTCCCCTAATAGGAACTTCTGTGGTGATGGGCGGGGGATCTCGGAGGTTCTGGAGTGGGTGTGGGCTCTGAAGGTGGACCACGGGTTCAAGGCCACTGGTGTGAACTTGGGCAAGACAGTAGCCCCCTATGAGCCCCACTCACCTTGCATGGCAAAGGGGATTTTTGGAATAGCTGCCTCCTGGCCGATGTGGAGTGAACACTGTTCTGCTCTGTTTCTGGCTATAAACTCCTGAAAACCCCACGAGGGGGGCTGGTGTTATTGTGACCCCGTTTTACAGATGAGGAAACAGGGAGAGTGTGGAAGTTGACACGCTGCTCAGGCCACACATCTAGGAGGAGGCAGAGCCAGGATTCGAACCCGGCTCCAGATGTGACTGTGGCACACATTTGGGGCCTGGTAATTATTGGTTACTGTTATGAAAAAGGCCCCATGCCAGGGCTCCCGCTCTCCTGGGGGGCCCTGGGCAGGAAATATTCCCCCACCCCCATTAGTCTTTGTGCAGCTGGTTCTGTGTGGCCCACAGTGAGCAGACCACAGGCTCATCCTCCAGGTGGGCGGTGGCATCTCCACATCGCCACGGGGGACAAGGTGCCCCCATTCACTCTCGGCCCTGGGATTTGGCTTCTCCGCGGGTTGTCCACGTGGCAGCAGCCCCACTGTGCTCTGTGTCCTTCCTGCTGGGCTGGAGACACCAGAGCAGGAAATTGCATAACAGGCATCCCTGGCCGCCCTCCGCTCACATGGCTCCTGGGTGGTGCTGCTCACTGTCGTGGTTTGGCTTTTGGTTGTGGAGTCGGATCCTGCGCTCTGCCCACGAGAGATCACGGGTGTGTGTGTGTGGGGGGGGTGTGCGCACGCGCGTGCAGAGCACAGGGTGCAGGCCTAACCAGCAGCAGGAGAAAGTTGAGCTGGATCCTCTCAGCACAAAGCCAAAGGAGCTCATGCTGCTGTGCAGCTGCGAGGGGACTGCGAGACAGCGGCTGAGTTTGTGGGTAACGGGTTTTGGAGGGGAGCGTGCGGGGAACGGGGTTATGAGCAGAGTGGATTCCAAGTGGCATTTACTCACACGGCGGAAGCCCTCCAGCCTCTCAAGCTGATAGCAGGTTAAATTTAGAAGTCCAGACTGGGACGAGAGATACAGACACCAGCCTCGCCCAGCTGTCACAGTTTTGCTCCAGGATCCGGGGCCTGGCTGTTGGGACAGTCTGCGTGGGGTACACGATGTCTGGGAGGAGCAGCAGCCCTGTGACCCCATGCACGGCTGCCTTCCACCTCTAAAGTCACTTCTCAGTAGAACCCAACCTCTGCTCTGGAGCTATTTCAAATGGGACGTAGGCTCACGGGAGGCTAGGCCGGGAGGCCACAGGGAAGCCCCACTCAGCTCCGGAAAGGACACAGTTTCACTGCGAACTGCACGAGGTGGTCGCTTGAGGGGTCCTCCAAGGCTCTCAGCTGTTTCTAACGGTCCAGCTGCTCTTTCTGTCACCTCTGGCTTTATTTATCACTTGGCCACCTCGATCCAGCTTGGGCACTCCCACAGAAACTGTTTCCCACCTGGCTGGGGTCCAAGTATTCAATTAAAGCGAATATTTTTAGTGCACACCCACTATCCAAAAATTTTCCCTCAAAATCATTAGAATGCAACCAACCAGTGCAGAGACGTGTGTCCAGACTGTGAGTGCTTCGCGCTGCCAGGGCCCTTTCCTGCCACCATCGATCACATCCAGTGCTGTCCTTCCCTTTTTATAGATGAAGAAACTGACCCTCAGAACGGACATGGGGCTTGCTAGATGCTCGGCTAGGAAGTTGCAGAGCTGGGCTGTTTCAGATTCCTGGCCTTTGACACCACTCTTCGTCCGCTCTCTCTGCTACTTCTGGCACCCAGTCCACCGGCCTGCCCTCGATGGCTCGCTAGGTGAGGCGTGATGCTGAGCCTGCTGCAGCCCTGCTGGCACTGGACGATGGAAACTATTAAATGCAAGAGAACGCATCTGAACGAACACACTCTGTCTCTCTGCCCGAGTCTGGAGATGCAAACCCCAAAATTGACCTTGGTCCTGGCAAAGGCCAGCCTAGATCCTGTCCGGGCAGGGCCCGGCCCACTTGTTCCCCCAGACAGCCTGGCTCGGAATGCAGAGATGGGATTAGTCCCTCCGTCGGCCTGGTGCCTATTTTATGGTCCCTTTTTAATCAGAGAGATGAAGGGTGGCATGGCTGGATGTTTACAGCGAGAGTGACACAGTTCGAGCCCTGTGCTATTCTTGGCTGCCACTTGTCTTGGTGAGTGAGGCCGGGCCAGTCGCCTGACCTCGTGTGCCTGTTTCCTAATCCGCAGGCGGGAGGCACGCACACCTCCCCCATCCGGGCCCAGCCAAGGTGTAGCGGTTGTGCTCAGTGTTAAACATGCCAGTGGGGCTCCCCAAAAATAATCAGATGGAAACCATGGTTTATAGGAGAGATCAGAGACTCCTCTTTTTTTTTTTTTTCTTGGTGGCTGTCCAGTACAGGGATCCAAACCTGTGACCTTGGGGTTATAACACCACACTCTAACCAACTGAGCTAACCAGTCATCAGAGGCTCCTCTTTTCAAATACGGCAAAATTCATCTGCGACAGCCGCATGCCAGGGGCCAGGCTGGGTTATTGAGGATTCTGAGCATCCTCAACAAATACAGACTGAGTGCCAGTCAGACAGTAAGACAAATGCATTACAATTTTCCCCCACAGCTTTATTGGGATGTGATTCACACACCATACGACACATCCATTAAAGTGTTCAATTCCATGGTTTTTAGCATACGCACAGATTTGTGCGATGGTCTCAGTCCATTCAGACTGCTATAATGAAAACACCGTAGACTGGGTGCGTTGCTAACAACAGAAATGTATTCCTCACAGTTCTGGAGTTTGGAAGTCCAAGATCAAGGAGCCAGCAGACGTGCTGCCTGGGGAGGGCCGGCTTCCTGGTTCACGGACAGCACCTTCTCCCAGTGTCCTCACAGGGTGGAAGGGACGAGGGGTCTCTCTCGGGCCTCTTTTATAAGGGCACTAATCCCATTCACTTCCCAAAGGCCCACCCGCACATTGGTGATTAGGTTTCAACACATGAATTTGCAGGGACACAAACATTCAGACCATAGCAGTAACCCTCACCACAATCAATGTAGGGATATTTCTGTCATCTCAAAAAGAAGCACTGTGCCCTTTAGTTATCATCCCCCTGACCCCCCAGCCCCAGGCAACCACTAATCTACTTTCTGTCTCTACAGACCTCCCTTCTCCAGACATGTCACGTGGATGGAACCATACCAGGTGTGGTCTTTGGGTCTGGCTCCTTCACTCAGCATAATGTTTTCTAGGTTCATCCACGTTGTAGCATGGATCAGCACTTCGTTTTTGACAAATGTATTTTTGATCGTCTCCTGGGCGCCAGGTACTTTGCCAGGTGTTGGAGACACCTGTTGGAGACACCGTTTCAGCTCAGGGCTTACAGCCCAGAGGAGACCAGCGAAACGCTACTGGGAGCTGGTGCGAGGACACGAAGTCTGCAGAGGCTGTGAGGGGAAGAGAGGCCGCCATGAGAACACACGACAGATGTCACACGTCCAGTCTGGAGGATCTGGGAAGGCTTCTCTGAGGAGGTGGCCTTTCGCAGACACTTGGAGGATGAACTGGAGTTTCTCAGCCATGAGAGAGGGGCGAGGAAGGGCATTCCAGGGGGGAAGCAGCGCCGGGATAGTCTCTGAGGAGGGAAAGCCCATGGTGGCTGAGGAACGGAGCAGGGAGGACATTGGGGAGATGGCTCACCGTGACAATGTTACTCCAGGAGCCACGGGGGACACATCCCGTGTCCATTGCTCTGTGCAGGCACTGGGGTCGCCATAAACAGGAGAGGCTCTGGCCACTGCCTCTGTCTGCCCAGGATCACTGCCCAGCACAGCAGCCTGCCACTTGTCAGTCACCAGGAGAAGGGTCTGTGAGGAAGAGAACACAGGTCAGAGCCTGCACGTAGTGCCGTGTGCGAGGAGTCGTTCTCCAGGCTTCCTCAGAATGGATTTCCTGGGCCAGCTGGGTGTGGAGTCAGGAGAGGGTCCTGTGAGTCCGCCTGGGTTGGCGTGTCCCTCCCTGGCTGCATGACCTTGAGCAAGTCACCTTCCTCTCGGGTCTCAGTTTCCCAGACGTGGAATGGGGATAAACATGGTTCCTCACCTTGTAGGGCTGTGGGGGCACTCAGAGGCCAGGTGACGCGGAGCATGGGGAGCAGTGCCACCCAGGCAAGCGCTCAGTGAGCTGGGCTATTCCCATCGCTGCGCCCCGAGCCTCCGTGTCCTCACCTGCAGGAGGGGCCGTGTCCTCCTCCCAGGGAAGGAGGGCTCCGTGGGACCGCCTGGCAAAGCCCTCAGCACAGGGCCCCGCACGGAGCCATGTGCCCAGTGGGTGTTTGCTGCTGTTGACCTTGTAATCGGACATTAAAATGCCTTTCTTTTCAACCCGTTTCAGCTGACACTTCAAAGGTGAAAAATGCGACATCCTTGGCCATAGGATGCGGATGGTGACCCCTGCCTCACGGGCTGCCACGGGACGGGGCAAAGGGCTGTGGCCTCCTATACTGGGGGGCCGAGCCCAGGGCTCCCTTGCACGACCCCCACTGAACGGTGGCCTTGGGTATCCCTCTCTATGGCTAATTTACTGATGTCTCCTAGTTTTAATTATGATAAAATCCATGTAAAATCTATCATCCTCACCATGCTGAAGTGCACAGTTCAGTAATGCTAGGAAGTACATTCACGTTGTTGTGTGACCAACCTCCAGAACTTTTTCATCTTGCAGATCTGAAACACTATACCCATTAAATGACCACCCCCTTCCCCCTCTCCCCGACCCCTGGCAACCACCATTCTTCTGTTTGTTTCTATGAGCTTGACTGCTCTTGATAGCTCAGGTAAGTGGAACTGTACAGTACTTATCTTTTTGTGACTGGCTTATTTCACTCAGCACATGTCCTCAAGGTTCGTCCACACTGTAGCACGTGTCAGCGTTTCCTTCCTGTTTAAGGTTTGCTGCTACTTTTAAGACATTTCTGTCTGAAGCTGTTGGTCCCAAATACCCAGCAGGCTTCTCACTGTTACAGCCCAGTCACTGCTGCTCACGGCAAGCCACCAACAAATGGGCAAATTATATTAAGAACGCTGTGCAAAAAAGTCAATGTGTGGTCTATGTCGAAAGATTTCCCTCCCAACTGGTTAAAATCATAAAGTTTCAAGTGCTTAAAGAGGTAAATTTTCCTCATCTGGAAAATTCACTTATCTGGAAAATCCTATTTTCTATGAAATGAGGTTATATTTATGCATGAAAACGAAGGTCAGAGTAGAGGGAGCATTTGCCGAGTGTCATAGTGAACATGACCACAGGGTGACCTTCAAGAAGGTCTTTTTTGGTATACCCTCAGGGGCAGGTGTTCTACAGGTGTAAACTTGGGCTTCCCTGATTCTTTGAATCTGGACAATGGCCCATCACAAGATGTGGTGGGGACACAGGGGGCCAGGAGGCTGCTGCCAGGGTTCTCCCACCTGACCCCCAGCTGACATCCTCATTGTGGGGTAGTAGCAGGGCCATCTGCCCTGATGTGCAGCCATCACTTGGTTTTGGCTGCAGATCTGGCTGTCAGCAATGGAAAATGAGCTCCCTTTGGGACTTCGAGCCTCTGGTCAGTGACGAGTTCTGCACTTGCGGAGCCTCGGAGACCAAGCCTGGCAGCTGCCGCAACCATCTGATCACGAGCTTTTCATCGCAGTGCAGCGGACGGAGTGGTTAACACAGCACTGAGGATGTTGTCACACGAGGCCGAGATATTTCCTGCAAACAGCCGCCACTTCCTGCAAAGGTAAATGTGGCAGGCGGAGGGTGCCGCGAGGCTTCTGCAGCTGTCTCCTTGACAGACAGCTCTGCAGCGATTCTGCCATGTTGACATTTTCCATCTCCTTGAGACGGTAGCCAGCTGCTGCTCCCTGGACAGGAAGCTGACGATTCTGTAGGAACTATGGAGTAAGAAATGGCTGTGCGGTTGGCAGAATTGATGGTTTGATGTCCAGGGAGCCCAGAAACGTCTGAATCCTGCCCATAATCCACCTTTTTTCCCTGGGAGGGCTGAGAGAAATGGACACCTAAGGAGAAAGTACCACTTCCTCATTAGCTGGATAGGGGTTCTGAAATCCAGGCTAGAGGACCCAGAAAGCTGGATCCTGCAGAGAATCCCTCTGGGTACCAATTTCACTCCACCTTACCCCATCCAGGGCCAAACCCCAGCCACAAGGTGCATCAGTCTGACTGCTTGGGGAAAGGCAGAAGAATCACACTCACACCTACGCACTCACCTGGACTCTGTGCGTGTCATGCTCCAGCACACCTGGAATCTGACCAGTCTGATTAGAATTTCTCTTTCTTAAAGAGCCGTGAGAAGGACAGGCAGGGTTGCTCAAACTTTTTTTTTAAAAAAACAGCTTTTTCAGATATAATTGACATCTAATATGGAAAGTGAACAATTTGATAGGTTTTGGCACATGAATACACCTGTGACCATCATCGCAGTCAAGCTATTGAGCATACCCATCACCCCAAAAGTTCCCCCAAGCTCCTTCATTAGCCGTCCCCCTGCCCTCCCCTGCCTTCCCCCATCCCCAGGCTACCACGGGTCTGCTTTCCGTCACTATGATTAGTTTGCATTTTCTAGATTTTTATATAAATGGAGCCATACACTATGTAGTCCTTTTTTGTCTGGCTTCTTTCACTCAGCATCATTATTTTGAGATTCACCCATTTTGATAAGTTTATCAATATTCATCCCTTTTTATTCTGAGTAGTATACCATTATATGAATATACCACAATTGATTTCCAAAGTGTTTGGACCATTTCACATTCCAACCAGCAACACCTGGGAGTTGCAGTTGTTTCACATCCTTGCCAGAACTTGCTATGACTAGTCGTCTTAGTTGTTGACTTTTTTTTTTTTTAAAAGATGACCGGTAAGGGGATCTTAACCCTTGACTTGGTGTTGTCAGCACCACGCTCTCCCAAGTGAGCCAACCGGCCATCCCTATATAGGATCCGAACCCATGGCCTTGGTGTTATCAGCACCGCACTCTCCCGAGTGAGCCACGGGCCGGCCCTAGCTGTAGACACTGACAGCTGTGCAGCGGTACCGTCATTTTGCATTCCCCCAATGACTAATGATGTTAAGTACCCATGTGTTTATCTGCCATCGGAATATCTTCTTTGGTGAAGTGACTGTTCAAATATTTTGTCCATTTTTAAAATTGGGTTGTGTTTACTTATTATTGACTTTTGAGTTTACATTCTGAATTCAAGTAATTTATTAGTCTGTGGCATGCCTTTTTATTCTATTAAATGTCTTTTGAAGAGCAGAAGTTCTTAACTTTGGTTAAGTTGAATTTATAAATACTTTCTTCTATGGATTATGCTTTTGGTATCTAAGAAATCTGTTTAATCCAAAGATTTTCTCCTGTGTATTCTTATAGGACTTTGATAGTTTTATGTTTTACACAGATGTCTATGATTCATCGAGTTAATTTTGTATATTGTGCAAGGCAGGAATTGAAGTTCTTTTTTTGTACATGGACATTCAATTGTTCCAGCAGCATTTATTGAGAAGCCTTTTCACCTTTGTCAAAAATCAAGTGACCATGTATGTGTGGATCTATTTCTGGACTTCTATTCTGTACAACTGACCTATTTGCTTATCTTGACACCAATACACAGTCTGCAGCTTTTTAATAATTCTTGAAGTCAAGGAGTGTAAGTCCTCCAATTTTGTTTTCCTTTTTCCAAGTTGTTTGGGCTATTGTAGGTCCTCTGCACTTCCCCATAAATTTTACAATTGGCTACCAAAAAAAAAATTTGGAATTTTGACTGAGATTACACTGAATCTATAGGTCAGTTTGAAGAGAATTGAGATCTTAACAATATCAAGGCTTCTGATTCATGAGTATATATTCTCCATTTATTTAGGTGTTCTTTAGTTTCAATCAGCAATATTTTATAGTTTTCAGTGGTCTTGCACATCTTTTTGTCAGATTTATACTTAAGTAATTTGTAATTTTGTTGCTATTATAAATGGTATTGGCTTTTTGAATTCCAATTTTTGATTACTCATTGCTAATATATGGAAAGACATTTGATTTTTGTATACTGAACTTGTATTCTGTAACCTTGCTAAAGTCACTTACTCATTTTGGTAGCTTTATTTTGTAGATTTCTTAGGATTTTTCTACATCGATGATTATGTTATCTGTGAGTAAAGCCTGTTTTACTTCTTCCTTTCTAATCTGGAGGCCTTTTATTTCTTTTTCTTGCCTTAGTACATTGGCTAGAACCTCCTGTACGATGTTGAATAGAAGTGGTGAGAGTGGACATTCTTGGCTTGTTCCTGATCTGAAGGTGAAAGCATTACATCTCCTACCATTAAGTATAATGTTAACAGGTTTTCTTAGATGCCCTTTATCAGGTGGAGAAACTTCCCTTCAATTTCTAGTTTGCTGAGAGTTTCTATCAAAATGGACAATAGATTTTATGAAGTGCCTTTTCTGTAACTATTGAGATGGTAATTATTTTTTTCATCTTTATTAATATGGTGAATTGTATTCATTGATTTTCAAATGATAAATCAACCTTGAATTGCTGGAATAAACCCCACTTGGTTATTATGTGTGATCCTTTTTATATATTGGATTTGATTGCTAAACTTTTAAGCATTTTTACATCTATCTTGATGAGTATTTGTTTGTAGTTCTCTTATATATATTTGTTGGGTTTTGGTATCAGAGTAGTGCTAGCCTAAGAAAATGAATTGGAAAACATTCCCTGGGGTTCAATTTTCTGGAAGACTTTGTGTATAATTGGTATTATTTCTTCCTTAAACATTTGGTAGAATTCTCCAGAGAAGCCTTCTGGGCCTGGAATTTTCCTTATGGGAAGGTTTTTTTTTTTTTTTTTTTTTTTTTTTTTTTCTCCAGCAACCGAGCC
>NW_007728962.1:26193-50948 GCF_000696425.1 Galeopterus variegatus
TTTTGTCTTTTTTCCGTGTCCAGCAACGGATCGCAACCCTCAGTGTTGCCCCCGTACCGGACCGGGGACCGGCAACGGGATCGCAAGCCTCGGTGTTGCTCCCGCGCCTCGCTCAGCCAGTGAGCGGGAGCCGGTCTGCATGTGGGATCCGAACCCTCGGACGGGAGCGCCGCCGCGCTTCCCAAGCGGCGCACTATCTAGTGCGCCACCAGGCCGGCCCCTTATGGGAAGGTTTTTGATGATAAATTCAATTTCTTTAATAGGTATAGGGATTTTCAGGTTATCTAATAATTTGAGTGAACTTTGATAGGGCTTTTCAAGAAATTCATCTATTTCATTGAAGTTGTTGAATTTACTGGCATAAAGGCGTTCATAACATTTTGGTTATCCTTTGAATATCTGGAGACTCTGTAGTGATGTTGCCTTTCTCATTCCTGACATTGGTAATTTGTGTCTTCTCTCTTTTTTTCCTCATCAGTCTGGCTAAAGATTTGATTAATTAAATTAATTAAATTTGATTAATTTCATTGATTTTCCCAAAGAGACAGCTTTTAGGTCCATTGATTTTTTTTTTCTATTTTTGTCCTGTTTTGTTTTCTACTTTATTGATTTCTCCTCTGATCTTTATTATTTCCTTTCTTCTACCTATTTTTCCCCTAGTTTCTAAGATAGCTCCTTTCTTGTTTTTGTTTTAAAGATGACTGGTAAGGGGATCTCAACCCTTGACTTGGTGTTGTCAGCACCACGCTCAGCCAGTGAGCGAACCGGCCATCCCTATATAGGGATCTGAAACTGTGTCCTTGGTGTTATCAGCACCGCACTCTCCCGAGTGAGCCACGGGCCGGCCCTCTTTCTTGTTTTAATATAGGCATTTAGTGCTATAAATTTCCCTGCAAGTAACTACTTCAGCACCACAAATTATGGTATGTCATGTTTTCATTTTTCATTCAGTTAAAAATATTTTCTAATTTCCTTTCTATTTCTTTTTAGAATCATAACTTATTTAGAAATGTGTTATTTAGCTTCCAAATACTTGGGTTGTTCCATATATCTTTCTGTTGCTGATTTATAATGCAATTCCATTGTGGTCAGAGAACATATTTCATATGTCTCGAACTGTTTTAAATTTATTGAGATGTGTTTTATGACTCAGAATATGGTCTATCTTTCCATGTGCATGTGAAAACAATATATATTCCATTGATCCCGGGTGGAGTGTTCTGTGAATATCAGTTAGGTCCAAGTTGGCTGATAACGTTGCTCAAGTCTTCAGCATTCTTACTCATTTACTGTGTACTTGTTCTATCAATTACTGAGACAGGGTTGTTGAAACCTTGGGCTGTAATTGTGGATTTACCTATTTCTCCTCTTAATTCTAATGGCCTGGGGCTGGCTGGTTAGCCCAGCTGGTTAGAGCATGCTGCTGATAACATCGATCCCTGCTGCAGCTAGCTGCTAAACAAGCAAACACATAACAATTCCAACGGTTTTGCTTCATGCATTTTAAAGCTCTGTTATTAGGTGCAGAAACATTTAGGACTTGTTCCTCATGAATTGGTACATTATGAAATGACTGTGTTTATCCCAGATAATATTTTTTGCTCTGAAGTCTACTTTATCTGATAAATATAGCCGCTCCAGCTTTTCAAAAAAAGCGTGTGTTGGCATGATGTATCTTTTCCCATTCTCTTCTATCTTTTTGTGTCTTACATTTGAAGTTGGTTCCTATAAGCAGCATATGGCTGGGTAGTGCTTTTTATAGACCATGCACATTTTATGTAATTATTGATATGGCTGGGTTGAAATCAATCATCTTTATGTTTTTCTTTTCTTTTCTTTTCTTTTTTTTTACTTTTTATCTTTTTTCGTGACCGGCAACGGATCGCAACCCTCAGTGTCGTGCCCGTACTGGACCGGGACCGGCAATGGGATCGCAACCCTCGGTGCTGCGCCCGCACCTCGCTCAGCCAGTGAGCGGCCGGTCTGTATGTGGGATCCGAACCCTCAGCGGGAGCGCCACCGCGCTTCCCAAGCGGTGCACTGTAGCAGTGCGCCACCGGGCCGGCCCCCTTTATGTTTATTTTCTAATTGTCCTATTGGTTCTGTGTTCTCTTTTTTTCTCTTTTTCTGCTATCTTCTGGATTTATCTTTGTTTCCGTTATATCCCCTTTGTTGGTCTATTAGCAATAACTCTTTGCCGTGTTATTTTGGTGGCTGCTTTAGGGTTTATCATAGACATCTTTGGCCTGTAAGAGTCTGTCTTCAGTTGACATCACACCACGTCCAGGCAAGCAGAGCCTCCCAACAGCAGGCCTCTGGTCCTTCTCTCCTGGCCTTTTTGTTACTCTTGTCAGACACATATGTTATCAGACCCACGAGGCATTGTTATTTTTGTTTTAAACAGTTTTCTTTTAAAGAGATTTGGAAAAATCTCCCCAGATCTTTGTATCTACTCATGTAGTTACCATGTCTGATGCTTTCTGTATTTTTCTTCCTACCTCTCCTCCCTTTTTCGGGGCCTCCAGTTGCACATCTGTTAGGCCACTTGAAGGTGTCCCACACTTTACTGATGTTTTGTTCCCATATTTTTCCATCTTCTGGTGTGGTTCATCTTGGGCAGTTTCTTTCTTTCTTTCTTTTTTTTCCTTTTTGTCTTTTTTCGTGACCGGCAACGGGATCGCAACCCTCGGTGTTGCGCCCGCACTGCGCTCAACCAGTGAGCGGACCGGTCTCCACATGGGATCCGAACCCTCGGCGGGAGCGCCGCCACACTCCCAAGCGCTGCACTCTACCGAGTGCGCCACCGGGCCGGCCCATCTTGGGCAGCTTCTAATGCTATGTCTTCAAGTTCACTAGTGTTTTCCTCTGCTGAGTGTAATATCCTGTAATCCCTTCTAGGATATTCTCATCTCAGACATTATAGCTTCATCTCCAGAAGTTCAACTTGAGTCGTTCATATATCTCCTATGCTTCCATTTAACATGTTTACTCTCTCCTCGAGCATCTTAAAAATATGAGGGTTCTTCAACAAGTTAATGGGAAGATTCATATCATCTTTTAATTCTCTTTTCCACAAACTTCTTGAAGTACCCTCACATAGAACACAGTTGTAAAGATGGTTTGAAAGTTACTGACTGCCAATTTTATCATTTGTGTCATTCTGGATCCATTTCGGTTGTTTGCTTTTTCTCATTATACACTGTATTTCTCTGTTCTTTTGCATGCTTGATAATTTTTTGATTGATGCTAGACATTACAAAATTTATTGTATTGGATACTGGGTATTTTTATATTCCTAAAAATTTCTTAAGATTTGTTCTGGGAGCTTACTTGGAAATAGCTTGATTCATTTGGTTCTTGCTTTTAAGTTTTTTAGGTGAGGTCAGAGTGGCATTCTGTATAGTACTAATACTCCCCGCTATTACAGCAAAACCTTTCTGAGTCCTGTATTCAGTGCTAAGTGAATTATGAGGTTTTCCACTTTGGCTGGTAGGAAGAGGCACTGCTAGTCTCTGCCCTAGAGTTCTGAAGATTTTGCCTCTGAACCTTTCATGTTGTTTCTTCTCTAGACTTGGAACTTCCTCACATGCACGTGCTGATCAGGACTTCGCTGAATACTGGAGGGGGTGCTCTGCAGATGGCAGAGTCCTCTCTCCTCTCCCTCTGCCTTGTGAACTCAGGGAGACCGCTGGGCTCCTCTTGGACTCTCCTTCCTTCCACTGTGATCTGGAAACTTTCTCCAGGCAGTAACTGGGGAAGCTGTAGGGCTCACTTCACTTGTTCCTTAAATCCGAGGGCTCACTGTCCTTCGTTGCCTGATGTCAACTGTCTTGAAAACTGTTGGATTCGATTTTTAGTTAGTTGTGTCAGAATAAAGTGTGAATCCAGTTCCTACTAATTTATCTCTCTGGAAACAGAAAACTGCATCTTAGCTCAGTTAGGAATAAGAGTTTATGGGGCCAGTGACACTCATTCCCACATTTTCTAGGGGAAAAAGAACTTAGAAATATCCAAGACTCAGAGGAATCAAATTTTTAAAAAGTATTGCAGCAATGTCATAAGAACACAATGATACACTAAAGAAAAAAAACCAATAGTAATTCTCCAATACATCAATACATCCGCAGGCAGCAACTGAAAACCATGATCAACTCAAGGCAGCACTCTGCTCGCTGAAAACACTGCAGCCTCCCCCAAACTGCAGGAATTCCAACCCTCGCGGCACGCACTTGTGCAGCAGGAGCACTGCATGTTGCCAAACACTACACAATAGCCACATATCTCTCCAGGGATTTACAGTCCTCTGCAGACCTTCCTTGTGCTTTTAATTTGTGAATACCTCTTATAGTAACCTTTCTGACTCAGTAGGGAGGGCACTTTCCTTCCATGTGAAGGACATCGAAGGAATTCTGTGTTGAGGAACAGACTTTCATTTTTGGATCGATAGACTCACCTGGAGAACTGTGACCACAGGTTGGGGCACTTGGTCCTTAGAGCAGCAGCTCTGACCTCAGTAGCTGAGATGTAGATTAAGAGTTTTGCTGTAAGATGAGCAGTCCAAGTTTTGTTTTTGTCTCCAGCTCTCTGCTCTCTCCTACCTCTCAAATCCAGTATTAGCACCAGGGAAAAACCAGGAACCATTATTTGTGGTATTAATAAACTTACAAATAGTAATGGATCACGACAGTATAGGTCCCCAAGGTCCTATTTTCTGTTACTAGGCAGCTAAGCCAAGTGTACTTTGAATATTCTACGTGTTCTTGACAGAAGTTTAGCAGTAAGACAAAATAAACATCTTTGATTAAGAATCTAATTGGAAATTAAATTGACTTTTCGATCGGAATGACTGTATCCACTCAGGCAAGTTGCTCTCATGCCCAGATCAGCATTAAATGACCATTTGAGGAGAGCTGGGGCTCCCTTTCCCCACCCCTCCACCCCCCGATTCCCCAATCCAGTCACTTGGGTACAAAAGACTTACTTTTCATAAGCAAGATAAGCCGTTAGAAAGAACGCATTGCAGTGGGGTCCCAGGTGCATTCTGATTTTATATCCAAAGCACAAGAGATGGACATCCCATGACGAGGCTCATCTCTACAGTAAAGACCAGACTAGATGCTTCCTAAGAGGCAGGGTTCTGATTTATTTATACTGGTAGTTCCACTTTCAGGCCCTGTGTATTTGGAGAGACCTCACTTTAACATGGATTACTGAAAAGTGACATCTCACCTTCATGGGTGTCATTCCATTGAGGGGATTGTGCAGTGAGGGCCTTAGGGATGCCAGAGGCAATGAGAAACAGATCTTTGTAAGCACCAAAAATGGAGGGGTGGGGCCCGCCTGGTTTGTAGCTTTGAGCTACAGGCACCATCTTCCTGTGGACACACAAAAGCCTAGAATGGGCCACGTGTTCCTGCTGCTCCTCAGCCCTTCAGAGAACGCAGGGCCCCATGCTATAGCCAGATCTCTATGATGCAACTTCCAATAAGTGATTTTTCTAGCACGGCTGAATATGTGAAGATAAAATATTTACTGCAGCAAGTTTGGCCATGGATATTTTCCTCATTCAGTGAGTATTTATTGCACAAGCTGACCCATCATGCTTGTTTGAAGAGAAAGATCTTTTTAAATTGTAACGCTCTTACTCTACCTCTGGGCAGCCATCTCATTTGTTTTGGAGTATCAACAGCTACCAGAGCAAGTGACTCAGATCTCCTTGCAACAGACTCATTTTGGCTCTTTGATTATAGTAATGTACTAGTGAGTCTAGGAGTCACTGTGTGCAGGAAGAGAGCAATGCATCAATCAGGAAGGGGGAGCTTAACATTTTGCTCAGTCACTAAGTGATGATAATAAAAATAACAATAATGCCAGCTTTGTATACAGTACCTCATTTACTCCTCCAACTTAGATGAAAGTATTATCATTCATCCTTTTTATAGAAAGTGAAACGGGGGCTCAGAGAGGTTAGGTGGCTTTCCCAAAGTCACACAGCTAAAGGTAACCGGAGCCCAGGCACAACCAAGATCTTAACCAAATAAACTTGACTTGTTGGATTGAGTAACACTCTTCTCCTTTTTGGGTCTCGATTCCCTTCTGTATTTAAGGAGGAATTGAACAGGATAACCTTCAGCACTCAAATGCTGGGCTTCTCTGATTCACTCATGGGACAACTTTGCTCAATGCCATGGCATAGAAGGAACCACCTCCCCGCTGAAAACACATCTTGCAGCCAGCAACACATTCAGTGAGAAAAGGGCCTGGGTGATAAGCGTGTGGCTGGAACAGACCAGCCCCCTTCCCCTCCCATGTGTGCTGCACTCACACTGGGTTGGCAAGGGAGCCGCACACAGGAAGTGTGGCAGATCGATAAATGCTTTTGGATGGTGACCACAGGTCCCGCCATCTGTGAAGCTGACAACCACACAGCATATCTGACACCACTTGGCTTGAATGTCTGGGAGATGTTTATTCATTTCCAGAGTGGCTCAAAATTAAAAAGGGGGACCCTGCAGGCCAGAACCAGAAGCCAGCCAGATCATCAGGGCCAATGTCCCGACTGGGGCACAGTGGGGGTGGACCCCAGGCCCAGCTGCAGCTCGAAGGCGTGCCTGCTGCTACCTGAGCCTGGGCTCTAGGGGGAGGGATTCAGGCTGCACTGCCAATCACCTTTACCTAGGACCTAATGATGTAATTACAGCAGTTTCATTTCCCTACACTGGGCAGATCTCTGTTCTCTGAAACAAAGAGAACGAAAGTGATTTAAAAGCAAATGCCTCAAGATTTGAGAATTCCAACTACTCCTGAAAATGTTGGCTGGTGTCAATTGTATGTTCCACCAGCTCATATAGCCCCTTTTGTCAGCTGCAGCCAGTGACTTAAAACCCAGCATGCCAGGCCTTCCTGCTCCCCTCCCCTGCAGCCCCTTGGCCAGCTGGGGAGCTCTGGGATGGGAGATTAGCAAGCACTTTGGAGGGGTGTGAGCATGCATCCACTGTTCTCTCCTGCAGGGACAAAAACCTGTAAACTGCCCAGGAGGACACAGGTGACCCTTTTGTAGGGCCAGGATGAGGCTGAGGTGGGAAACAGGGGCAAGGTGTCTTTCAGCCCAAGGCCCTGTCCCCGCTTTGGGGGTCCCTGAGCCCCATTCCTGAAGTGAGTGCTGCTGGTCAGCTCTGGGAACAGGTGAAGACCTCGTTGGCATGTGCCCAGGGCAGGGGGCACTGGGGCCCATCTGCTCGGGACTGGGTCTCTCCCTGTGAAGCCAGGAAGCCATGAGTGAACACCCTGTGACTCTGTGCCAGACGCTGCCCTACACTCTGTGCACACCTGCCCTATGAGGCACCAGCATCTGCCCCAATTTTGCTTGGCACATTTGAAATGACTTGGTCCAGCTGGTAGGTCTCTGAGAACCTCGTACCCATGACCCTCAGAGGCCAGCCTGCATTGTGCATCTCTCACCTGGCTGCCCCAAGCCCGTATGTTCCTGGACAATGAGAGCCAGAGGACCACTGGGCAGGGGTTGGGGGAGGGAAGACGATCAGATGGCCCTGTGCCCTTAAATAGTCTAATCCCTGTCCCTTGTCATCTCCTGCTGGGATCTGGCTTTTGAGCAAGTCCTGGCTCCTTTTTGGGAAGTCATTCTGGGAGCCATTCACCAACAGTTCCTGACTCTTGCTGGGGACACACAAGGCTGACACAGCCCCTGCCCTCATAGAGCAGACCATGGGGGTGGGGGGACAGACTAGATAAATGAATCAAACCAACCACATGGATCAGGATAATTGTGCCGTGTGCCCCCAAACAGCGGTGCAGCAGGACAGGAAGACACAGGGAGCTCACGTGTGGGCGGGCAGGCAGCCTGGAAGGCTTCCGGGGAGGCGGGATTGTAACTGACACCTGCAGCACGAGTGGGAAGGGATGCAGGGGGTGCTGAGGCAGAGCGTGGAGCTGCCCTGAGGACACGGGAGAACGGCCATGTGAGCAGCAGAGAAAGTGCAGAGGGGCCATGGGAGCAGGGGACAGCAAGGCACAAAGAGGGGACCAGTTGGCCACGGGGAGGACTGCCATGGCTGCAAGTTCATCGTGTCCAGGTGAAAGCCTAGGCGAGGCCGTGCTGGCCAACACCTGAAGGGCTGGGGAAGCCAAGCTGTTTCTGCACCCTCTGGGCCGAGACTCGCCTGGCCAGCAGCATGAGGCCAGGAAGGAGCAGGACTGGAGGGGACCCTAGCCAGAGGAGATGGAGCTTGGCCCCCACCACGTGCTGCCCTGGGTCCTGCCTCCATCTCCCTGACTCGGACTTTCTTTGCAGCTGGCAGTCTAGGCCCGAAAACAATGTGGAGAATCTCCGGCCAGGGCTGTGGTCCGGATGGGCTTCTATTTATAAGCAGAGAGGGGCTGAACAATGCAGCAACTGCTGCCTTAGTGGGTCGCCTGTGGCCTGATCTCTTGTGGGACTCTGGCAGGCCTCAAAGCCAGACCCCAGAGGAGATGGCGAGGGAGGACGGGCTAGACAGCTGCAGGGTGCGAAGCCAGCTGCTACCACCAGCCAGGGTCTGGCCATCTTCATCAAGAAGCGGTTAGCAAGCCCCTGTCTGCATATGGCTTCTGCTAACGTGAGCTGAACAGACTCAGCCTCTGCCCCCACTCTCCCTCCCCAGGGCCACAGTTTAGAGGGACAATCGCAAATACTAGGGCAGAGGCAGCAGAATGGGGGCGAGTAATCGCAAGACAGAATGTCTGCTGTGACTGATGCCCGAGGTTGGTTCATTTTCATGGGGTGGCAGGGCAGATGGTGACAAGCTCAGAGTGTCCCTGGCACGGCGGGCAGGCATTTCTTTCAAAGTGGATACCTTGGAGAAGAGGAATCGCGAGATGCTGGAGGGAGGCCCGGCCTGGCTCTGAGGCTGGACCCAGGATGAAGTCTCTCATGTGACTCGGGCAAACTGCCTCCTCCTGGGCCTTGTATTCTCATCTCAAAGATGTGGGTTATAGTGTCTAGTTCTCGGGGTGAAATGTGAAAATGTCAGGGAAGGAGAGATAGTACGTGGCATATGGTGAGCAGTCAGTGAATTATTACTGTCATAATCAAGCAAGAAAGAGGACTGTGTGTTAGAAACAGCACGTGCAGCGCGTGAGCTGTGCTTCTGTCCAGCAGTGCGAGTGATGCAGCAGCTCCCAGGACGAGTTCCAGGGAACCTGACTCCAAGCAAGAAGGTTCCATGGTAAAAGTGTTTGGGCAACGGCAGACTGCCTCATCTCACTGATTTACAAAGCATATTTGCATATTACAGGCTCCAAAAGTCCTTTAATAAAAAGATCTGTTCAATTTTGTTCTGTCCATTCTTTCCCCAAACTTATTTGACCACGGGGCCCTTTTGAAACATTTTGAAAACAGGAGTTTGGGGCTGACACAATCTCAATCCAATTGCTTTCGTCCCCACAAAAAAAGTGATGAGCGACGAAGAGGCAGCCCAACGAGGGGCACGAGAGCAGGAGAGAGGCAACCCCGTCCCCTGTGTCCCACCCGCGTGTTTGGAGGACGAGGTCAGAAGCCCCGTCTCTGGTAAGGATCTAGGCGTTTTGTTTGCTAAAAAGCAAATGCTTAGAAGTACTGGTTGGGTTTTCTGCGAGAAATTATAACTGAGAACAATGAACTGATGAGAGAGGGGAAAAAAGGAACAACTGGAAAGCCAACCTCAGGGGGAGCAGGGACGCTCCTCCTCCTCCTAAGTATTAATCCGCAACAAACAACGAAGTGGCAGACAGGAGCCGGGTGGGCGTGGGCCACGGTCAGGCAGGAAGAGGGCGAGGAAGGCGTCTCCTCCTGTCCATTAGTCAGGGGCCTGTACAGAGCAGCGGGTCAGAAGCTGGCCGACTGGCAGCGGGGTGACTTGGCCCTGCTCCTGCTTTCATAGTTTCTTTCTTCTGAGAAGGTGCCCAAGAGAGCAGTTTAAATGTAAACCTGTGTCTTTTATCAACAATTTCAGAAAGACCCCTTATTCTGGATAAACATGTCCATGGGAGTCAGGTTCTATTTTTCAGAGACTTTCTGGGTGGGTGGAAGGTATTTAAAAGGTTTCTCAAAATGTGGTCCCTGGATCACCAGCATTGGAATCACTTGCTTGTTAAAAATGCAGATTCAAGGGTCCATCCCAGCTCTGCTGGATCAGAGTCTCAAATGAAAACCTGAGAAGTACTACGTTAAGTTGCATTACAGTGAGGGATGGTCCAGCTCTCAGAGGATGTGGTCACATGTTTGATAAGGGGCCCGACAGCCAGACAGAAAATGCCCCTACCTCCCAAACCAGATGAGGTCCAAGTGGGAACCTGCTTAGGACTGTTTAACTGAATGCCAGGCAAGACCCCATAAGGTGAGAACAAGTGACCACTGTTGGGACCGACTGGGCCGGGTGTTCTGTGTGGACCAGAAACTCACCAAATCCTAACAGCCGCCCTGCCAGACAGGTATTCTACTTTCCATCTTACCAGTGAGGAAGAAAACCTCAACACTAGGGCCGAGTGCCTTGTTCTGGTCACAGAGCTAGTAAGGGCTAGGGTTAGGTCAGCCTGCATGGTCCACACCCTTTCTGTAATGCTGGAGACCTGACCTAGAAAATTCTCTGGAGGCTGCCAACACCAGAAAGCAGAGCTGAAGGCAAGCCCCAGGACACTCATAGGGCCGGACAGGACAGCGCTGAGGGACCACGAATTCAGCCGCATCACTATACAAGGGGACCTGTATTTTTGCCCAGATCAGGAGCCGGGTTTACGAGCATCACTGTGTAATTAAGGTTCTACCTGTCCCTGAGAAGACCAGCTCGTGGCCTGTCACTGTCCTGCCATCTGAAGCACCAATTATGAACGTATGACATTTGTCTGGAAAAGCCAAGCAAAACATGACCTAGCTCATTAAATCTACCTTCCTCCTTCTCCTTCCTGCTTTTCCTGAGTTGCAGCCCTGTGACTGCCGCCTGCCCATTCCAACACTCTGCTCCAGACGAGCTGCTGTGGGGCGTCCACCTGAGCCCCCATTGTGGAAAGGCTCATCATGTTTCCGGACAGGCGGGATCCAGTGTGCATTCCCAGCCAGACATCTAGCAGCTTGGGCTCAGGGATGCAGGCCGGCTGGCTGAGCTGACCTCTGTCACCTGCCAGTGCAATCGACCCCAAAAAAGGAACTCGGAGGGGCTCACAGGCCAGCAGCACATTCCTCTGGGGCTGCCGCCCGACAGTGAGTGGTGGGGGCGTTATCTGGCCAAGCACAGCTGATATGGCCTTATGGAGAGATGTCACATGCCACCTCAATGGAGGATTAACGTAGAGAATTTGAGGTCAAAGGTTTAGGCTGAACCAGCTTCTATTTATAAAAAGGAGCCTTGGGTAGGACGGAAACAGAAAGGTAGGGAAGACTGGCTGGGCCTGGGTGCTGGTCGGCAGGCAGGCTCGGTACCTAGTACATGGCCCCCTTCAGCACTAGGCCCTCCGCTGAGAGATTTTCCCACCAAATTTTGAATCTCTTTGTCTCAAGATGGCCCCTGTGTACAAACTAACAAGAGCACGTGGGAGAAAGACACCTGTGACTGGCTGTGAATGTCTGGGGGACTGTCCCCTTGCTTCGTGGCTGAGGAGGCCTCTCATGAACACAGAGTGGAGAAGGTGAGAGGCTCTTCAAGGCCACAAGGACCAAAAAGGGTACACATTAAAATGCTGAAGTCCCCAGCTTTCCACAACAGGTAGAGCCCCGAGTTAACGCAAAATGTGGACAGTTCCTCCCTCTTCTCCTCTAAACTGCACAGAGAGCAGGAGACTGTCACCTAGACACCCACAGACCTAGTTTCAGGTCCTGGCTCTGCTGACAGATGGTTCAGGGAGGGGTTCCTGGACCCTAACAGTGCTATACTTTGAGACTTCCCTTCTCAGGAGCTTAAGAAACCACTGGACACAAAACCAGTTGGGTGTCCAGGCCTTATTTCAGTCCTACTGAATCAGAACCTCCAGGATGGAGGCTTGTGAATCTACACTTTATGAAGAACTTTCCAGGTGGAGCGTAGGTACAGGCAGGATGGGGACCACCAGACCAGGCTGTAGCACAGTGGACATGCTGTGGTCTACCCTCCCTAACAAGCCAACAGAACCAAGAAGGTCATACCGGCTGTAACATGACAATATAATATCACATCAAACTTTCATTAAAACATTAAAAAAATGCAACTTTCTCATATGTAAAACTCTAACCACTGTCCCTTTCCAGTCCTCCCTGCTAAGACCCAAGCCAAAGCACTGGCATATCCTGGGCCTGAAAGATAAATTCTCATACCTGCTTTCTATGTGAGGGGGTCCTTGTTTGTCAGCAGCTGTCTAGGGTATCGTAGGCCTGAGAAAAAAAATACAGCCAGGCCTGGAAGACACTGCATTATAGAGAAATAAACACTTTAATAAAACTGAAACAATCATTTCTAGGCCACGCTAGCAAACACTGTTGTCAAATCCAGCACCGTCCTGCTAGTGGTATCGGGCAATAGCAACATCTTTGCAACTCCTACGTCTGCCCAAGGGTTATCTGCACTGTGGTTAACAGAGTGGGCTAGGTGTGGTCACCAACATCACTGTCACATACTGGAGATAAAGGCTGCCTCGCAACCAACTGCCCATCTCCTCTCCAGAGTAGAACTGTGCTGTAGGCCACACGGCACTAAGAGCCACATTGGGATGAACTGAGGAGGCTGACCACAGGGCAGCACACTGTCACCCACACTCAGCTGACGACACACTGGTCTGTTTGCCACATCTGCCTCATAGCTGGCTGTGACTCTACTTAAAGGTGCTAGTAAGGCTTCTGAAACTCAACTGCAGCCTGCATACGTGAGCTTCTACCTCCACCCAATCACACACACAGCAGGCCCTTTGCGGGTCCTGATAAACAAATAACTGCAAAAAGGACATGCAGAGGAGATAGCAAGTGATGGCCTCAGAAAGGCGGCCCACCAGCACTTGACTCTCCCCACATGGAGGGCTCCAGGCACAGGTGAGGCCTGGGCAGAGCCCACTCCCCTTCTTTGCCAACACCCCAGGCCGGCTACTTTTGACGCCATCCTTGAACACACACTGCTGGCTGATGGAGGCTGTGCCGGGTTCTCAGAGCCACAGAAAGGGGAAACTTCTTACTTGGCTGTGACCTAAAAAAACCCACATATATTCTGTGTAGAAACAGACCAAACAGTTTAATAGCAGGGGGCAGAAACCCAAAAATGAAGTGTAAAACAGAACAAGCAATCCAGCATCTCTTGAGTTTTGGTTTCTTTTGTTCCCTTCTGTCTGTGTGTTTCAGTGAGAATGTCCATTTTTAACAGCCTGCTCCAGCACTTCTTGGTGAAGGGAGCTGAGAATGCAGGTGGCCACAGGAACTGCGAGGAACGCCGCCACCCCTCAGCTTCTCCAGCCACCAAACCCCTGGACGGACCTGCAAGGAAGCAGAGGCGAGGTGGCGTGAGCTCCGGCTCTGACCGAGGAAGGGCTGCGGCGCCCAGGCGGCTGCCTGTGCTCACTGCCAGGACTGTGAATTCTCACGCCGCGAGACACCACCAAAGCACAGAGTGAGGACCACACACACAGGACCCGGCGATAGGCCGGGAGCCCAGGTCTGCACGGAGCTCCTGACGCGCTAACAGGGAAGAAGGGAAGGCATCTCCTAATCCTGCCTTCCAGTCCTGCGCCCACCAGAAGGCATGCTCTCCGGCCTCCTGGCCACAGCCCTTGAGCGAGGCCTGGCACCCCTGCCGTATTCCCACAAAGACCAGCAAGTCCACAAAACCCAAACACTTCCAGGACAAGCTTTTAAAACAGGAAGTGTGGGAACAAAATGCACAAACCCAGCAAGAATTAGTATTTCAACGGTTTTCACAGACCAGACACTCTTCCACCCTTATTTAATGCTTTTAATTAAGGTCAGACTCAAAAAGGGAGATAGGTACTTACGAGTTAGATGATCCAAAGCTGAATGCTGAAAAGGAAGTGAAAAGGGTAGTCAGAGCACACACACACTTGAAGGCCAAGTTCCTTCCCTCCCTTATTTCCTATGGAAAGTCCTCCTGGGCCCCCACTGTCTGCAGCATGGCGGGAGGTGCTCATAGCTGCCCTTTATACTAAGCTCACCCTCTGGAGCTGCCAAGACCCAGGGGAGATGCTTTACTCTTTCAGAGTCATCTTCTTAGTATTTTAGGGTTCTCCCTTCAGCCCCCACCCTGGTAGTAGGCAGAGGGTCTTGGGCACAGCCCCTCTTACATAGCTGCATGGTACCACACAGGCCCATTTCTTTAGGAAAACTTGTTTTGTTTTTGTTTTTTCTATTTTCCATCCACTTGCTTCCTCTTCTAGGGCCAGAGAAGCAAGACACTTGGGCTCTAGGTCTGGCTCTGTTGCTAATCGCGTGACTCTGTCCAAACCACTGAGCCCCTCGGAGTCTGTTTCTTCATTTGTAAGACAATAATCATGCCTAATTCTGTGCCTTATAAGTTTGTGGCAAGGACAAAACAGAACATACACATTCTGCTACCTGGAGCAGTGTTAAACAAACACAAGACATTTTGTGAAGTTTCTACATCTTATTTTTTGCATCTGCTCGCTGTGATTTTTAAACCAAGGCCTCGTAATACCATTATTATCTGGGGTTCTCAAATCCAGAGAGAAAATCAAGTCAGTAATTTCTTTATTTGATAAGAAATGGCACAATGTTGCAAGGCTAATTAAAACTAAAAAAGAACATTTTATTTTTCAACCATTTTCAGCTTTTAAAATACTAAATCATCAGGTAAAAAACACTCATTTACGTGGGGAAGAAGGTATTTATTTGAGAAAATGGCAGGCGGGACCACCGTGTTCGTGAGGGAAGAGCGGGGCCACACCTACCTCCTACACTGGGTCCAAAACCAGAGAAGCCACTGCTCGGGGTCCCAAACCCAGAAGTCTGTTGGGACAGTGAGCCAAAGGCAGGAGCGTTTTGACTCGCGAGGGCGCCAAAGGACGTGGTGTTGCCGTTGCTCCCAAACCTGGGTGTTGGTGAGAAAGGGAACTGTGGTTAGCACAGCCTCTCTGCCGCCTGCGAGCCTCAGCCCACCGCCGCGAGTCTCGGGATGCCCAACGCATGACTGTGGTGACAGGCTTGGTCTCAGGCTCTCAGAAGAACGCCCAGAGCAAACCTCTATCCCGGCTGTGGGGAGAAAAAGAACAGAAACACAACATGGAGTGCAGCCCGGCTAGCGCTCCAGTTTTCGTCCATTGTCTGGAGACTCGGGCATCTGGAAACTCAGCAGCACCACGTTCTTGTTCTTCTACCTCCAATAAGTCTTCAGTTTTATTCCATCATGTTAGCACTGCTCATTTATTGATCACCCGCCTCCCCCATTTATCTATCTCCACCTCTTCTCGGGATCTCGATTCTATGATTCTATCTTCTTTTAATGATGAGATAAAAAGCCTTTTGCATACAAAGATTGCCCCTCTATCTGTATGTACCTTTTTTTTTTTTTTTTTTTGGCACTTTCAAGTCATTTTCTTCAGAATTTTGTGTTTGTTTCTGAATCAATAAATAGTATACAAAACAAGTGAAAATGGCCACCACTCTCCCCATGCTGGGACGATGCCCTGGGCAACCTCACTGAGGGCTTTTTCCTCCGGATTTGGTCCAGAAAATGCAGCTGAGAGACATAGTAGAGCCCCTTGGATCACTTTCAAAGGCATTCAGGGGGCGGGGAGGGCCTCTGGGGCCTGGAGGTGACTGGGTGAGGAAATGGGTCAGTGTGTTTTGGGAGAAGAGACGGTGCCTGGGGCAAACGTGCCACGTTTCCTCTCGGGGACGAGGCCAGGGGCCGCTGGCAATGGGCCTGCCCGGAGCGCTCCTGTCTCTCGCTCCCTGTGCCTCGGCCGCTCAACAGCGCAGCCCTCTCAGGTGCCTGCCAGGGTCAGAGACGGGCTCACGGCCAGGACCTGGGAAAAGGTAATGGGCTCTTTCACACACTTAACTCCTGAGCTGGTCCTTGTTAGCCCTGTTCTAGAAAATGGAACTAATGGGCCAGTCAGGATTGATGTGGGAGAGCCACCCCATGGCAGAAGATGACACTTTTCTACTAGTAAAGAGAACAGCTGGTTTCAAATAAATAAATGAAGTCGGTCCCTAACTCTCTTTTCAAAGCTCCTTACCTTTAATTCTTGGGGTTTCCTGAAGGGAAACTTAAAAGACTTATTAGTTTCTACATGAAATCTAAAGAACAACACTTCAGCTGGCTCACTTTCCCTGAAACTTTTCAGCATCTTTTGTGAGAGGGAACGGTATAAATAAGAACATACTTTAGCTTATTTTCGAGATAAAGATTCTATCATCTTGCCAAGACTTATCCCAAGTACCTCTATAAATCCCCCAAACAAAATTATTCTCCCCCACCCAAAATCTTCAGCTTTATACGTCCTGAGCCAGGTATTGAGGGGGAGAAGTGTTTTAGAGTCACTTTCAGGCATTAATACCTTCTTTAAATGAGAGACTTTGTAGTCATCACCACATACATTTTATAGGGACTTTGTGGTGTGGCAAAGGCTATTTTTTCCTTGGGGTTTTGGCAAACACACTGAAACTCCGAGGACCTTAAAAGCAAACCCCTACCATGGCATTTTCAAGTAAAGAGGTGCACAGGCAGCAAGAGCAGCTTCAGAGTTGAATGAACAAGCCTCCTCCATGTGCAGGGTGCCCACGTCGTGCCCGGGCTGAAGCTGGACCCAGGGCTGTGCGCTGCATGCTCACTCTGGGGGTCTGGAGTGAGCAGGGGACATGAGGGTAAGGGGGTCTAATACAGAACAATCCCAGGAGAAAAGAATCTAGTGGAAACTATTCATTTGGAATTTCCCAACAGTTGTTGTTACACAAGGGCACTCTTAGCTCTGGAGTAGCCAAGGCAGGGCTGTTTTTCTTCCTTTAACCCAACGAGGAGAATGGGGGCTCTGACGACCAGCAACACAGCTGATGTCACCCACATAACAGAGCCTGGCTTGAAAGAAATGAGCCTGCCCTAGAAAGGAACAGGAATCCTGGAGACTTGTTTGCCAATTTAAGGGAGGGGTCTTCAGTTCACCATCAAAAGTTTGGAAAATGCAAGGACATTCTTTTCAGAACCAGAGTCCTGGGCCCCAGTGCCTTTGGCTGGCATGAGCCTGTGGGTTTCCCCAGGTGCCTCCCCAGGGGGCTTACCCGAATCCTCCTGCGCTGGCAGCTGCAGTACCCTCTCCGAACACTTTGCCTCCCGTCGAGCCCAGAGGGCTTGTAAAGGCTGGGGCTGAACCGAATGCTGGCACCCCTCCAAACCCAGGGGATCCCCCAAAAGTAGGAGGGCTGCCAAACACTGGAGCAGCACCGAAGCCACCTGAGCAAAACAGAGGCAAACAAACAGAAATAGGGAGAAAGAAAGAAAGAAGGGAGGAGACAGGAAGAGAAGACATGAGCAATGAGAAACCAAATCAAAAGAGGAAGGAAAAAAAGGGAAAATAGGATGTTAGAAATTCAAACACAAAGAACTATAATAAAGGACAACACCCCTTCTATCAATAACAATTAAAAACAAAAACCCAACCGCACCCTCCATTTCTAACAGAGGGTCTGGGGTCCACTCAGGAGCGTTCCTGCAGACCCTGTGTCTGTCTGAGAGATCCCCAAATCCCATGCAGAGGCAAGTCGGGCTGTCATCGTGAAGTCCCGTGAAAGCAGACCACCACCAAGGGCTGCTTGGTGCACCTTAGACCCTGCCCAGCTCCTCCGAGCTGTTGGGAGACAACTCATTGAAAAACCACTCTCAACACCCCACTCCCTACTACCAGCTGTCAAAAGGTGACAGATTTTATTACTTATCAGCACAGAGGCAAGGCATTTAGCTTCATGGAAACTCGAATTATAAAATTAGAGGCTCAAACTCCTCTCAGGGACAACCTGTGAATTGGGTTCCAGCAGGGATGGAGATGTGCATGCTGGCGCCCAGCCAGGGGCTTCTTATTTATTTACAGCCGGAGGATGCCTTGCACGTCCCTCAGTAGAAACTCCCTCTCTCTATCTCTGGCAAATAAGAATTTTTTTTCAAAAAATGCTTTCTTTCTGAAGTCTGGAACTACTCCTCAGTAAAAACCACAATGAATTTCTTCTTTGGAGGAAGGCTGCTGCATTTATAATAAAATAATAAGTCAACTGTGAGGGAAGTCTCGAAGTCCAGAAGCTTCTGTAAGCTGCTAACCCGGCTGCTCAATGGACATAGGCTGGGTGGGGGCAGTGCGTACACAGGTGACCACACAGAAAAGGGTCAGGTCGTGCATGTGGGAGCCTCATCTGATGGGTGGTGATGCCCATCAGGCAGGAAGACAAAATGTCCTCCCCTGAGCTATTCTTTACACTTCTGACGGGGGGTTCCCAAACCTCCAAGATATTGCTCAAATCTTTCTAAGGTATCAGAATAGACCCTCAGCAAGTGTGTTGAACTGAATGGAATAAAATGGTACAAGACGTGCTGTAGAGGGCACCACTCTCCACAGTGGGCACGACTTCTTAAATGACTGCTCGCCTGTGAGCCACATGCCGGAGGGAGTAATGGTGGCCTGGTAACAGCCAAGGAGATGCTCAGCCTGACGAGGCAGGGCCTTTACTGTCGCCCATTTCACAAGGTGAATCTGGGCTTAGATAGATGAATCTGGCCTTCTTATCATAAACACAGTCACACCACAAGCTTCTGCTACCTGAATCAGGAAAGATCAAACACTGGGTATAAAAGCTGTCAGCTGGATTCTTCAATTAACCATTATTTTGTGATTCAATTATGTGCTTATTTACCATTAACAGTGGTTACGCATTGAGATGATACTTTTTGCTAAGACTCGTGTTTGGGTTAACATTGTGCATTTTAAAATCTTGAGTGAAATTCCAAGCCATGGTAATGGAGACTGTTGGGTTACAAATATAACAGGCTGGAAAAAAGAAGTATATAAAACCTTTGCAGGTGAATTATTTACGACTGATCACATATCTAGTTACGCTTTCTTCCTAGACACACAAGGTTATGAGTGCCTTGTACTCAATATTGTTTAGACTTCTTGGTGAAAGGTGAGTGAAAAATGAGAGGTCGCAATGATACAGAAAGTGAACTGGGTGGGGAGGGGAGGAGATCCCACACACACGTGTGTGCATACACGCATGCACACAAACACACAATATGCCCCCAGCGACAAATCTGGGACATAACCAAATGAAACAGGAAGAGAATGGTCACTTTGGTCATATTTTTTGAGACAGGCAACTCACTCCTGATGCCCGGAGGGGTTTGATTTTATTAGATACCATATTTTCATGATTTTCTTCTCCAGAAGAAGCAGAAGTTTACTAGTAATCAATAATAATAAAATTTCTGATTTACTGAGGGCCCACTATGTGCCAGTCGCCTTACAACAGTTCGCTTTAATCCTCCCAATAAGCCTGGGATCCTTCCTTCACGGGTAAGGAAACCAAGGCATAAAGAACGCACCACTTGTCTGATATTAGCAGGTAAGTGGTAGAGCAGGGATGGGAACAAGGTCTGCGTGACTCACAAGGCCACTTCTCATCTCCCCGCTAGCACTCCCTGTCTCCCTCCATTATCATAGACCCAACAGACTGGGGATGGTGGCAAGGCCATTTTCAGTCTGTCCCACCTTCCATCCTCTCCTCAGACAACCTTCAGCAGTATTATTTCCTAATGTAATTTTACTAATGAGAGGATGAATACTTCTGGAATTTTTCAAAGACCCATCCAAACCATCAACCTAAAATCCCTCTTAAAGCAATAAGTGATAATCCTGATGCCTTTGGCATTAGCAGTGCCTGGGCAGGAAGGCTAACTCCTCTATTTGAAGCAGCCTTTCCTCCTGCTCAGTACTTTAAGGCACCTCCTTTGATAGAAGGAGCTCTCTGAGAAGCCGTACAACTTCTGCAGTAATAGAAAGACGGAGTTCCTGAAACACAAGGGGCAGTGGTCTTTCTTCCACTCTCAGGTTCAAGTTTTTGGTTACTAGTTCATTCACCTCATGTATCTGAAAGGTAGCTTTCTCTGTTAGGGCCCTCAATCTAGGTGGTTTTGTGGGCAAACAGTCAAATAGAAAAAATATTCTGGAAGGTTGGAGGGTACATTTTCTCTAAGACTGAAAAAATAAAAGGGTCAGATTCTCAAATCAATGGGGACATGATCCGAGGATAAGGAACCACATGTAAGAAAAACATAAGAGTCAAAGAAAATATTATCAGGTTCCCTAAAAAATAAATAAATAAAAAGTCATAATGACTAATGAGCTAAAATTTCTCTGACAAATGATCATATTTGCCTTTTTTAACTAGGGCCAAAATCTTTGTAGCCCTTTCATTTTTAAATCATTCACTGGGTGTGTGTGTGTTTGTGCGTGTGTGTGAGTGCATGCACAAGAACACGACCAAAATAAAGCTGTGATGCACACATTTCTAGTCCATTTTAAATTCTAGGAAACGAACAAATTCTAGGAAAAGAATATTAAAAACTGACAACCAAAAACTAAGCTACCCAAGTCACAGGTCTTAGGAAGGTGCACGGTGCATCTGGAAACAGCAGCACTTCAGGCTCTAATGTGTGAGATTCCATGTATTAATTTGCGGCGGCCCCAGTTGTAAAGTAAGTCAGAGCCACCTACACATCTGGTCCTCAGGTAGGACCCTTCCTGTGGAATTAGCGTATTTTCAAAGTATCCCATACATACAAGGGTGAAGTATCCTGCCCATTTACCCATGGGGAGTTTGCTTTAAAGAGCTGCTGTTTCTTTCTCTCCCTTAAAAAAATCTAACAACAGGGGCAGGAGTACAGACCCTCTGTAGATCTCAGGGACAGAAGCAGGGTGGAGAGGCAGTTTACAGAAACAAAGTATATATTTTCCTACCTAAACACACATAGTTGTCTAAAATTTTTACCTATAAATGTATAATATATTATTATAAGAAGGCACAGAGTTTATAAATGTTTATTTTAAAAGTAATGCTGGGATACTGGTAATGTATTCTTTTTTTTTGATACATGGATATACTCCAACTGTGAAAATTAATTGAGCCGTATATTTATGATACTGTGGATATTACATATATACATGTATATGTAATATACATACATATATTATACTTCAATTAAAAGTTTTTTTTTAAAAAGGTGATTTGGGAAAGAGGGCAAAATGATGTAGACATAAGAAATTAAACATTACCTGTCTTAATCATCACAGGTAATGGACACCCAAACAAGTCTGTGACTCAGGATGCTTTCTTGTTTATAGTAGTTATCACTTTTTATGTGTTTCCTTAACTTTGATTGTTCTGCAATTATTAAATATTTACAATGTTTTCTTCCCCCCAAAAGAGTCTAAGCTCTCTTAAGGGTTGTTTTATTTGCATCCTATCCTTTTTAGCATGTCTCAGAAGACATGGAACAATGTTAGAAACACAGTAGATGCTCAATAGATATGAAAGATAAATTGGAAGAAAAGGTAACTTCATACTCCAACCCTAATCCTTTGAGATACCCACCCTAGAGATATCTCCTTCCAGGTATTTATACATAAATAAATATATTAAAAAAACCATAACTAATATGTACAGGAGTACCTGTTTTATTTGGAGTAGAAAACCCGAAGCCTTGGGATGCCACACTTCCTCCTCCAGAGCTAAAAGTGCCAGCAGGTTTCTGTTCTCCAAAGGATGAGCTGGCAAATCCACCAAATGTCTTGGCCCCACTGTTTCCGAACAGATTAGAAGTATCTGAGGGATGAAGAACATGTGTGAGAAGAATCAGAGGGAGAGGAATATCCTTATTATTTTTCAGGACAGAGAAGGGAGAAACCTCTGTTGGGAGTATGGGGAGATGGAAGTGGCAGAGAAGCCTAGGATCCAAGGGTGCTGGGCTGTAGAGAAACAGATCCCTTCTCTGATTTTCATGCACCTTGATGATGTGTTTTTAATCACTCTGGCACCCAGGCGCATGATTTCCTGGCATGATTCCACAGGCACCCAAAAAAAGGGCAGAGAGGCCCCACTGAGAGGCTCCTTTGTAAAAACTCATCCGGGTGCTCCTACAGGTATCAGGTCCACCCAGCAACAGAGGACCGATATCTCAGCTTCACATGGGACCGCTTTCTTCTGAAGGACAGGGCTGTTTTCATCGGTCTCTTCACTCGAAGACCGAGTTCAAATTTTGTCAAACTAGGGAAATTAAAGTTAGAGCAAATTCAAATCAAGCATACGGCTTCTAGCACTGGCTTTCTGCTTTTATAGTCAAGTTCAATATGTTTGCTGTTGCCTAAGCTGCTCAGAGAATAGGAAGCGAAACAAGAAAAACCATGGTGCTCCTATTTCTTTTTTTTTTTTCCTTTTTGTCTTTTTTCATGACCGGCAACGGATCGCAACCCTCAGTGTCACACCTGTACCGGACCGGGACCGGCAACGGGATCGCAACCCTCGGTGCTGCGCCCGCTCCTCGCTCAGCCAGTGAGCGGGAACCGGTCTGTATGTGGGATCCGAACCCTCGGCGGGAGCGCCACCGTGCTTCCCAAGCGGCGCACTGTAGCAGTGCACCACCGGGCCGGCCCATGGTGCTCCTATTTCTGATCTGACAGGAGCAGAGGATGTACTCGAGAAGGCCAGCAAGACTTTCAGTCTGATTTCCTCTTTCTAAGAGGTTCAATTAAGCCCTTGACCTTTTAGACGCTTATCTAGTGGGTTACTCCCTCCCTCAACTATGCACTGAATCCACTCTAAGACTTAAAGAAAAAAGAAAATGAGCCTAAAAACCAAGGTGGTTGAGAAGTATTTTTGTCTGTTATAAGAAATGTAAACTTGATAGGCAATATATAAACAGCCAAAGTCATAGGCACAGCAGCGGCCACTCAGAAAACACAAACAGCACATTATATATAAGTTCTTCTTTAACCACTTTTTTTTTGAGGGGGGGACAGGGAAGGAATAACCTCATGTTTTCCCACCATGTTTGGATGAGTGTTTTATTAAAATTAGTTTGTACCCCTAAAAGGCTGGGGGAAGCTATTCTGAAATGGCATGGATGCCCAAAGAGACAGGCATAAATAGGAGGTAAAATACATGCTCTGGGTAATCTCTGGGTGGGTAATGCAGAGCTGACTATGTCACCAAGTGGGGAGTACAAATGTCTGTATAAGATAATTCTCCCCAAGCCAATCAGGTGCTCCTGGTGAAGGGAGCACTCAAAGTCACTCTCAAAATCAAGCTGTTGGAAGGGGTGCCCCACCACAAACCTGTCAATTTCTCAGGCCTCTCATCTTGCTCTGCTGCGAAGTCCACCCCAGTGGGAAATGCAACATGGTTAATACCTCCATTTGTATGGCTCTTGATCTACAATCCGGGACGTGAGTGGCCTTACTTCAGGGACACGGCCACCTCACATTTCTAGGCACCAATAACATAGTATCAGAAACTTGGCCCACCACATGGTGACTGCTCTGTAAATACACTGATGATGATTTAAGAGCTTGGCTAAGGACCCATATGTTGGGTAGTCAGGCACTGACAGCTGGAATGATTAAGAAATCCCTTTCTATCACCCTCACGTTTGGTACCACAGGATTATTTATCCCCTGGTGGAGTCTGATCTTTCCCTTAATGAGCTAGCCCAAGGTTAATATGATTCCTTCAATGGCAGTATATTTAACACTGGAGACAAAGAACAGGCTTCTCAGCCATTCTTTTTACTTGGTATTTCAAGAACAGAGGGCTGCAATTTTCTGACTTTGTTAGTGCTAGCAATGCAAAATTCCAAACAGCAGACAGATTCAAGTGCAAGATTAGGGTTGGATCTCCTCTTGGAGAAATTTGGTGAAACCATATTAAATGAGAGGTGAAATGACTTTACTGGGACAATGTTGGGAGACTTTAATTCCTGAGAAGTCAGAGACCATTTAGAAGTCTTTGGGTTTATCTTTTTCTCTCGTTAAGAATCCACTGTCTTTAAGATCTCCATAGCATATCATAGTGGAATAAGCATGTCGTTTGCAGTCAGACCCGGGTTAGATTACCCAATAGCTATGTGACCTTGGGCAAAGAGTCCCAGCTTCCTCACATATAAAACAGGGATAGCAATTCTGACTAGGGACAGCAATTCTGACTATGCACAGCTGCTGGGAAGATGAAATGAGTTAATGCATGTAGAGCGCCCAGGGTGACATAAGGTAGACTCTCATGAAAGATGGCTTCCCTTCTCTTTTGCTTTAATTTCTCCTCCTTCTACAACTCAATCACATTCACTGTTATAAAACACAGAGCAATCAGCAATAGAATATTAAATCCTTTCCATTTTGCAAAGACCCCAAGAATTACACCATTAATGCTATAATACTTGTCATTTGCAGTCTCAAAAGGAGTGCTGCATGTTGAAACGTTCCACCATTTATTCAAGCTGCTCTAAAACAAAGTGGCATAAAATGATGTCTGCTTCTTTCCATTTCTATGGTCAACAGTGTGTTTCTTGGTTCTTTCGTAATGGCTCCAAAATAACAGTGTCTAGCTAGCTTTTGAAAATACGGTAGGCTGGCTGGTTAGTTCATTCGTTAAAGCTCAGCCTTATAACACACCAAGGTCATGGGTTCAGATCCCTGTACAAGTCAGCCGCCAAAAAAAAAAAAAAAAAAAAAAAAAAAAAAAAAAAAAAAAAAAAAAAAAAAAA
>NW_007728962.1:51099-57445 GCF_000696425.1 Galeopterus variegatus
ACCCCCAAAAAAAAAAAAAAAGCCAAAAAAAAAAAAAAAAAAAAGGAAATATGATAAGTAAGGATTATCTTGGTTAATGGAACAGTATTTTATTATAGAAGATTCTTCTTCACTTGTGAGTAAACCAGCCAGTAAAAAACAAAGTCTGTCTTTGCAGAGCAGTGTGATGACTTCACTTTGGGAGGTGAGAAGCACAGGTAAAACTGGCATCTGCTCTGGGCTTCCACGCTGCTGGCACAAAATGGATCCTTTTTGGTCTTTTCTTTGGCAAAAATACTAGCATAATCCAACATCAGGATCTGACCCCATTTAAATTATATTTGATCTAAACTTGATATAAATTAAACTTAATATAAATAGTATCACAGAGACCAGGTCCCACGTCATTCTGTAGGTCTAAGGTCACTAAACAAGAATTAGACATGTACTTAGATGGGGGCTCTCAAGAAGCTCCCATCCAGGATACTTTCCAAATGTTTTCTTAAAGAACAGGTCTAAAGGGAGCCTTGTGGCCCAAAAGATGATCATCAAATGGCTTCTTCATCTCTTGAACCAAGCATGTCTTTCGGGCCCCTGAACAGAAAGAATGTGCTTTATATGACTCTTAACAGTGTCCTTAGGACAAGACTAAAGGAGGCAACAGGTCCTGCTGGGTAACAATTCACAGTGGTGCTGAATTTTAAATGGCCCCACAGGTTAATAGTTTATTTTTGGTAGAGTCTCTGGGGGTGACAGAGAGAAATCTTAAATCTTGCAAGATTTAAGCTTCTGGATACAGAACATGCCAACTCTAAGCAATGTTGTTCTCAGCTTGTTTTTCCTGCCATAGTTCTCATGACTTCCCAGGGCTACAGAAAGCAGCTTTAGGACTAGGCAACCTGTGGCATAAGCATCATGAAAAGAGCTGCTGGCTCAATCTGTGCTCAGCTCTCTCTCTCTGCAAGGAAGCACATTTCAAGCCATGAACAATGAACACAAGGCTTATCAAACAAGACACACCAAGAGCATCCCCACAGACAGGGTGGGGAGCTCAGGAACAAACCCAGACTAAATCCAGCCTGTGCCACTCAGTAGCTATGTAACCCCTGCAGTCCACATCCTCTCTCGAAACCAATTTCCTTATCAGTAAAATGGAGATGGAAACATCTAAAAGCAGTCTTGCCAGAAGTGATGAGTCCACATGTACTGAGCATCTGGCACACAGTAGGTTAGTTTCCTTCTGCTTAATGTTCTGTGAAGCAATGGAATTTAAAGGTTAAAGGATTTCCAGGGAGAGATCACCATGGGCCTGACTGACCCTTAGGCAAAGGTGCACAGAGTTACCTTCATCACAAAATGAAGGGCAGGTTCAGACGGTGAGTGGAGGGTGCAGTGTGCACCCCGGCACTGAGGCAGGAAGAAGAGAGGGGTGCATGTGTGGAGGATAGCAAGCAGATCAATTGTCCGAAGCAGAAGGAAAGTCACAAAGGTGTGCTAGGGCCAGCTCGTGGAGGGCCCTGAATTCCAGTCTAAGGTAGGTTTGGATTTCATCCTACAGTCAGTAGGAAGCTAACGAAGGGTTGTGAGTAGGGATAGTGGCCGAATAAAACAGTATTTAGATACTCGATTTGGGATGGATCACCGTGGAGGAAACTGGAGGGAGGGAGGAGAGTATGGAGACCATGGTGATAACCCAGATGACTATGGGGTACACACCCCACAATAATGGAGAGAAAAGAAAAAAAAGCAGAGAAGGAATTGTTTGAGAAGCAGGAAGGAACCAAGAAAGTGATTCGTACAGTCAAGGAAAGAAGTGCTCGAAAGCATCAGATGTGGCTGAGTCACCCAAGGAGAGAGAGGCTGCCACTGGCGACCTTGCAGAAGGCACTATTAGTACCGTGGTGAGGACAATGCCCTGCCCCAGAAGACTTCTGGCTCCTCCTCCTCCACTGTTCCTTTCCTTTATCCTGCACTTGGTCCTCAGGGTTAGAGGTTCTGGTCCCTTTCACTATCAAATCACACATTTAGTTTTTAAAAATGTTATCTTTCCTCTATCCCTTCAAATACACCTAAACTTCCCTTAGGCATAAATATAAATTTTTGGTTTACAATTAATAGACAACATTTAGGAGCTGAAGATCACAGGTGTCTGGTATTAAGAAAAGATATGTGTTTATTTCAAACCAGAATTAAAGAACTAGAAACAATGATGTGCCAATAAATGTTAACAACAGGCAGGGGAGAGGAGATGTCTGGTTTGCAGTGTTTTCCCGCTTCCGTGGTGTCAGTGCTCCACTATGGCTGAGAGCAGGCTACCCAACATGATGTCACTGAACAGGGAGTTGGGGAGACTTGTGCACAGCTGGCTCTCATGAGCCAGCATAGGTCAGCTCCAGCTGACCGCTGAGAGAAGGCAATTCTTTGACAGGTAAGAGCTATGGCATTAGAGATGAATCAACCAGGAGGAAAGGATTTACAGTGATATGACAAACCTAAGTTTTAACAAAGCTAGCTACTGATACAACCTGCAGATGATAACCTACCTCTGGGATAAACCCAAATTTCTAAATAGCATGTTATTAAGTGCCTATTTTGTGCCAGATACTGTGTTTGGCATGTTATCTATGATCTAGCTCAATTCTAGATCTGCCATTTTCTAGTTCTGTGACCTAACAAAACATCTAACCATTTTTAGGCTTGTTTCTTCATGGGAAAATGGGGAAAACCATAAAAGGATGTTTCCAAAGTATGTGCTATGGAGCCTGCTATTGGTTAAATGTGCCCCCCAAAAGTTCATGAACTGGAAACTTGACCCCCATTGTAACAGTGTTAGGAGGATGGGAAGTCCAATTACGGTATTTGAAAAGTGGGGACGTTAGAGATGATTAGATTGTGAGGACTGTGCCCTTGTAAATGGATTGGTTCATTAATGTAGTAATGGGCACGGTTCTCAAAGGAGAAGGAGTGAGCAGGTCAGCTCTCTCTTCTGCTCAGTCCGTTCTGTCCATGACTGTGGACAGTTACCACTAAGAAAAGGCCCTCACCAATTGTGTCCCCTGGACTTTGGACTTCCCAGACTCCAAAATTGTAGGAAATAACTTTCATATCCTTGTACATTACCCAGTTTCAGGTATTCTGTTAGAAGAAACAGAAATAGACTGATAACAGAGCCCTATAGTCCTGTGGTGACAGCTGGGGAAACTACCCACGTGCATCCCGGGGTTCCTGACCCCCATTTCAGCCTGAACCTACTTCTGTTTTACTTCTCAGGATTCTGCTTAAGAGTTCATCTGCAAAAACAGTTTTCGAAAACTACTAGACTTATTTCTAAGATCCCTTCATTCTAGGATTCTAAATCCCTCCTGGCGGACCAAAAGCTGAAGAACAAATATTTCTGATTACATAATTCCAAGAGTTAAGAGGTATGTGTCTCTTGACAAATAACTGTTTCTTACATATTACTGGAGGGAATAGTGACATCAACATAGCTAGTTTTTGATCTATGAATCCAGAAGAGAAAATCAGGAAAGTTTTGCTTTTAACTACATGGTCCTTAATTTTAAGAAAGCATCTGTCGGGCCGGCCCGGTGGCGCACTGGATAAGTGCGCCGCTTGGGAAGCGCGGTGGCGCTCCCGCCCGAGGGTTCGGATCCCACGTACAGACCGGCTCCCGCTCACTGGCTGAGCGAGGCGCGGGAGCAACACCGAGGGTTGCGATCCCGTTGCCGGACACGGAAAAAAGACAAAAAAAAAAGAAAGCATCTGTCATGACTGTAGAGTACTGGCTTGCGACTCATTAAGTCACATGCAGTGCGATGGATGAGAGAAGCTTCCTGTGCAGCACGTCAACTGCGAGAAGCTGAGACGAAGATGGCAGGCTCCCGACTTCCAATCTCAGCCTCCATCAGCAGCAGGATTTTTTTTTTTTTAATTTAGACAAACAAATTTGCCAGGGTTTCATGGAAGGAGGGAAGGAGAAAGAAACGAATAGGTAAAGAAGACAGGATTTTTAGAGCAGTGAAACTATTCTGTATGATACTGTAACAGTGAATACATGACATTATGCATTTTGGCCAAGCCCATAGAACCATACAGCACAAAGAGGAAACCCTAACGTAAAACTGAGTTATAATATATCAATACTGGTTCATAATTGTATCAAATGTACCACACTAATGTAAGATGTTAATAGTAAAAACTGTGTGTGGGCTGGGAGGGGTGTGGAAATTATATGTACCTTCTGTTCAATTTCTCTGTAAACCTAAAACTGCTATAAAAATAGTCTATTACTTAGAGAAAGTAAATAAATAAAATTTAAATAAATTTCTTTTATTTCCAACCATAAACAGATTAACAAAGAATTTTAAAAATTAGCTAGAGAAGAAAGTGCCAGCAGATACAGCTTCAGATGAAAATAAAACACAACAGTAAGAGACAAATACTAAAGGTTTCCACTTTGGCGTAACATTTCTCTGCAGTAGCTGGATTTTAAAGCGAATTCAAAGAGTACTACCCAAATGAAAGCACACACGCTCCTGCTCCTGCATCCCAGCTGTGCTGCGGCTGCTCATTTATGCTTGTCTGCTCGCATTCACTTCAAGGCATCTCAACACTAAGGAAAAGAGTGATTTGGGCCTTGGGAGAGGAGAGGGGAGCAGCTTAATACAGATCCTTCTCCCTGCAGCTCTGATGTCTTTTCATGATTATATAGGACATCTCATTAAAAAAACAAAAAGAAAAAAGAAAACAAAAACGGATCACACTGCTTTGGGATAGATACTTTAAGTGGGCCTTCTAGACCTTTTTTTTTTCTCCTTTTTTACTTTTCACTGAAGCTTTGATAACACTATGAGGATGACAATGGCATTAGAGAACCGAGTGACTGAGAAAACTCTTCTTAACTTACTTGGGGTGGCTGTAGACCCAAAGCCCCCGCTGGCCGAGCTGAATGGGTTTTTGTTGGCTGCATCCTGGCTGGGTTTCCCTCCAAGGCCACTGAAGAAACCTCCCCCTCTTCCAGTGTTTCCAGACCCAAACACACTGCCACTGGAAGGGGATGATTGCTAAAAAACAAAAGGGGCAGGAAGCAAGATAGGATGAGAGGTCATCGTAAAACGGCAGGCCACATCCGTGGGTAGGAGGTGCTCACAGCTGGTACAAATGGAAAAAGAGAATTCTGATTAGTTCTGGTACGAATGCTCTAACAACCACAAAAGAAGTTGGACTGGACAAGGACTTCCTACAAATCAGAAATTCTACAAATCAGGCTATTCCATGCTCATGGTTCTCTAAAAATGCAATTTCTGGTAGATGAGACTTTCGATGTTTATCTGTCGTGTTATTCGCAGTCTCTGTTTGATATAATGCCACAAAAGACGCACCAAATAAAAAAGTTTGAAAACATTTAGATGCTGTTATGAATACCACTTACTCTGATTCCTCTAGTGTTTGACTGAACTCATCAGCAACTGGTAAGTGATTTACACTGTCTTTTCTCTCAATTTGTGTACTTTTATTTCAGAATGACTTTCTCAGCACTGCAGAAGCTTAAATTAGCTCCATTGTTGAAATGATGACCACAGCTGAATTCTGTCCAAGTTTGCAAATCTTATGCTCAGAGAATGCTACTAACTTAGGGGCACATGTTGACTCAAAGCTGTATCAGGCACAGACACTTGATTTCTGTTTGGAAACTGGTTCTTTAAGGACGACGAGGGCCATTCACATTAGGTAAGTGTGATATCTCCTTGGCTGATCACGCAGAATAACACGGGCTTTAGAATGGTTCACTGTGAATAGGAGCCTTATAGGAGCCTCCTTTAAAGCGGGGCAGAATGGTGCTATCAGTCCTCTTCTGTAAAATAGGGATAATAAACCACCCACCTCAAATGGCAAGTGAATTAAATGAGCTAGGAAATGTAATGCATTTGAGAACAGTGCATGAAATATAATTACATGCTCAAAAAACTGTTGCTGTCCAACATTTTAACGATGGTGACAACAACAATGGGCCAAGGATCAAGCACTTTCTATGTGCTAGGCACTTTTCTGATAACTTTATAATAATCTTTATTTATTTATTTATTTTTTGTCTTTTGTCTTTTTCCGTGTCCTGCAACGGATCGCAACCCTCAGTGTTGCCCCCGCACCGGACCGGGGACCGGCAACGGGACCGCAACCCTCGGCGTTGCTCCCGCGCCTCGCCCAGCCAGCGAGCGGGAACCGGTCCGCACGTGGGATCCGAACCCTCGGGCGGGAGCGCAGCCGCACTTCCCAAGCGGCGCACTATCCAGTGCCCCCCCCGGCCGGCCCCCATAATAATCTTTTTATCTCCACAAAGTCACACTGTCAGGGGCCCCCCCCGAAA
>NW_007728962.1:57469-74557 GCF_000696425.1 Galeopterus variegatus
CGTGTCCTGCAACGGATCGCAACCCTCAGTGTTGCCCCCGCACCGGACCGGGGACCGGCAACGGGACCGCAACCCTCGGCGTTGCTCCCGCGCCTCGCCCAGCCAGCGAGCGGGAACCGGTCCGCACGTGGGATCCGAACCCTCGGGCGGGAGCGCCGCCGCGCCTCCCAAGCGGCGCACTATCCAGTGCGCCACCGGGCCGGCCCCTATAATAATCTTTTAATCTCCACAAAGTCACACTGTCAGGGGCCACCTCTGAAACATGACCTCAGTGCGTCCCCTCCGCTCCACTCTGGTCTGAGTTGCCTAACCCTAACCTTTCGCCCAGACTATGCAACAGCTTACCTGGTCTTCTGCTTCCTCTACACTCTATGTCCACAAGGCTGCTAGAACACCACTTGAAGTGGCAGTCAGATCACTTCACTGCTGTTTACTGGAGGCCCCACGTGGTCTGGCCCTGTGTACCTGTCTGACATCATCTTGCTTCACCCTCCCCCTCTCTCAGTATAGTCATACCTGTCTTTTGTGCCTTGAACACATTCTCATTTTTGCTTTAGGACAATGTACTTAATGTACTTGTTAGTCTCTTTTTTTCTTCAAACTTCTTTAAAAACAATAGTAACAGGAGGCTGGCCAGTTAGCTCAGTTAGTTAGAGCATGGTGTTGATAACACCAAGGTCCAGGGTTTGATACCTATACTGGTCAGCCACCCCCCCCCCCCCAAAAAAAAACCATCCTCAAAAATAAAACAAACAAAAAATGGTAACAGTTCACTACAACCATTTAATGATGAGTAACAGCTTTCTAAAACTAGGAATCCAATCCAATCATAAAAGCATAGGCTCTGACAACTAGTAAACTGCCTGTGAAAGGAAGGCAGGCAGACAGCTCACGCATGCGTGTAGAAAGTGTCAGCGTGTGTAGCTGACTTCCTGGCATTGGGCTGAAGCATAGGGAACTGCCAATATGCAAACAATTTCAGATGGTTCAGCCTAATTTTTAAAATGTGGTCTGATAAATAGTGGCTATCCACAGAAATGAATAGAAGTGAGTAACTGACATACTTCACTGATGTGAATGTGCATCCTCACAAAGGGTTAGAGAGAGTTCCACTCATTTTAATTGTGGTAAAAATAGTTTTTAAAACTTAAAATTATGTAAAATATCAAAAAGGTACAAAAAAGAGACAGAAGAGTGTAAGGAACCCTCCACGGACCCATTGGCCAGCCTCAACAATTATCAACTCATAGCCAATTGAGTTTTGTCTTTACCCCAACTATGTCTCACCTTTTATTAGTGAAGCAAATCTCAGACATCATTTCATTCATTGATTTTCCAGTATAAATCTATAAACCAATAACCATAACCACAAGACTACTATGTCTAAAAAACTTAACAATAATCTCTTAACATCACTGAATAAGGAGTAACTATTCAAGATCCAGCCTTATGATACTGCACCCCCTGCCTCCAAATCAAACCTGACTTTCGTCAAGCCTCCAGACAGAACCACCACTTTGCAGGAAGTAAAAGCGGACCAATAACCACGTTAACTCGGAAGCTATTCCACAGGGACGCAGTGAGCAACCAGTCCATCTGACAAGTGACCAGCTTTGTTCAACAACTGAATTATGAGGAAAAGTAAAAAAGGGAGAGACATGGAAGGGGGAATCTACAGATGAAGAGACTTAGGAGACATATCAACCAATCTCAATGTGTAGCTGTTATTTAATCCTAATTCAAAGAAACAAAATGTAAAAAGAGACATTTATGAGACTTCAGAGGGGCATTTCCAGAGCTCTAACTTAAACCATCTTCCCCTATTACCACTTAACACTATCTGAAATTCTACTGTTTTAGAACATAGCCACTTTTAGGGCCAGCCCGTGGCTCACTCGGGAGTGTGGTGCTGATCACACCAAGGCCGTGGGTTTGGATCCGTATATAGGGATGGCTGGTTAGCTCACTTGGGAGAGCGTGGTGCTGACAACACCAAGTCAAGGGTTAAGATGCCCTTACTGGTCATCTTTGGAAAAAAAAAAAAAAAAAGAACACAGCCACTTTTGTCTGTTTTACTCATCACTAATTCCTGCATGAATGATTAATTTGGACAGACCTTGGTTTCATTCCTGGTTTTATAATTCACTAGCTATGTGCTGCCATCTTAACAAAATATTAAGTTTTCTGATCAATGAACATGGGATGCCTTTCCATTGTAGGTCTTCTTTAATTTCTTTCAACAATATTTTATATCACTTGTATAAGGTTTGCACTTCTTTTGTTACATTTATTCTACCCCACTCGTCTCTTCTCCTTCCAGGACCTTGATTAATACAAACATTAGACTACCTGATATTGCTGCACAGGTCTCTAATGCTGTGTCCAATTTGTTTTTCAGTCTCTCTGACCTTCATTTTGGATAATTTCTACTAACATGTCTTCAAGTTCATTGCTATCCTATTAAGCCTTCCAAATAAGTTTTTTATTTCAGATACTAGATTTAAACTTCAAATACAGATAAAGACTTTCCATTTTTTTTAAACTTTCATTTTCCTGCTGAGATTCCATATTCAACCATCTTTCAATATGTCCCTGTAAATCTTTCAGCACAATAGTTAAAGTCTTTGTCTCTTGTTCCAATATCTAAATCATCTGTAGGTTGATTTTCGCTGATTTAAAAAATCTGATTGTGGTTCCCCCTTTTTTGGTTGCTCTGTATGTTCCACAGCTTTTGTTTGTTTGTTTCCTGGACTTTGTATATAGGAGAACATAATGTTTTTCCTATAGAGAGAGCCCGCTCTCATCTGCAGGCTGAAGGAAGGAAGTACATGTAAGGAAGTGAGGGAGTACATGTAAGGGCTAATCTGGAACTGGGTCACAGAAGAAGACTGAGCTCACCTCTGCTTAGTCCAACACCATTTCTGCTTCAAGTTTAGGTTATGTGTCTTATAAGTGACTGTGCCCGGAGGCAACTGGGCTGCAGTGTCCCTCTAGATTCAACAGTTTCAGGCAACAGGGGACTACAAGACTGTGCAAGTTCGTTCTGCTTTTCAGCCCCGCCTCACTTCCTTTTTCTTGGCATAAGTGGTGGAGGGGTGAAGCTTGCAAGTCTTTCAGATCCCAATCTGATTCTTTTAAAAATAGCTTTGTTGGGATATAATGCACATAACCATACAATTCACTAACTTACAGTGTAAATAAAACTCAATGGTTTTTGGTATCTCATTATCAATCTTTAAAAGTTACGGTAAAATACATGTAACAAAACTTGCCACCTTAACTATTTTTTTTTTCCTTTTTGTCTTTTTTCGTGACCGGCAACGGATCGCAACCCTCAGTGTCACACCCGTACCGGACCGGGACCGGCAATGGGATCGCAACCCTCGTTGTTGCACCCGCACCTCGCTCAGCCAGTGAGCGGGAACCGGTCTGTATGTGGGATCCAAACCCTCGGCGGGAGCGCCGCCGCGCTCCCAAGCGGCGCACTGTAGCAGTGCGCCACCGGGCCGGCCCCACCTTAACTATTTTTAAGAGTACAATTTCAGCGACATTAATTACATTCACAATGTTGTGCAACCATCACCACTATCTATTTCCAAAACTTTTTCATCACCCCAAACCAAAATTTGTAACCACTGAGCAATAACTCCCCATTCCCTCCTCCTCCCAGTCCCTGGTAACCTCTAATCTGCTTTCCGTCTCTGAATTTATCTATTTTAGATATTTCATGTAAGTAAAATCATTCAACATTTGTCCTTGTCTGGCTTATTTCGCTTATCATACTGTTTTCAAGGTTCATCCATGTATGGCATGAATCAGAACTTCATTCCTTTTTATGGCTGAATAATATTTCATTGAATATACCACATTTTGTTTATCTATTCATCGTCTGATTGATACTTGGGTTGTTTCTACATTTTGTCTACTGTGAATAATGCTACAGTGAACACCAGTATTTGTGCTTACTGGTCATCTATCAATTTTGCTTGCCCCCATAGTTGCCAACAGCTTCTTCTCCAGCCAGTAAATTTTCTCATTCTTTGGCAAGGGCTTTCTTCTACCTGCCCAAACCTACAACTGGCATTTACCCCCAGAGCTGTTGCACCAGCCTGCTCACCTGTGATGGGCTCCACTCTCCAGAAATCAGTTCAACAAGGCTTTTTGCCACTCTCCAATAGTCCCATTGTGACAGAAAATTTTCCAAAGATGGTCACAGCAATACTGCTAGTCCCATATGCTCTTCTAGAGCAAGAGGTGGCATCTATTTCTCCTCTCCTTGAACCTGGAGGGCACTTTCTGATTGCCTTGACAGAGAGGATGCAGCCTATGTCGTGTTCTGTGACTTCTGAGGATAGGTCATAAAAGCTTAGACAGATTCTTCTTGGCTCCTTCTCTTTCCTGGAATGTTCCTCCTGGAACCCAGCCATTATGTTGTGAGCAAGCCCAGGCCACAGACAGAGGGCCAAATGTAGGTGTTCTGGCTAAAAGCTCCAGTTAAGATCTAAGACTGTAACAGCCAAGCTAACCACCGATATAAGAGTGAGCCTTCAGATGACTCTAGACGCCAGTCTTTCATTCTTCCAGCTGAGCCCACAGATACTGAAGAGCAAAGACAAGCCATCCCCACTCTGCCGCCTGAATTTATGACCTACAGAATCCATGACTATAATAAATAAACATTTGTTGAATTTTTGGCCCCTCCAATTGCAAACATAATTTCTGTGGAGGGGGGGAAAAGAAACAAAATGATGTTTATCATAGCAGTAAGTTTTGTATCTCTTTGGTTCAACATTACGCTTGTCAGAGTTACCCATGAAGCTGTAATTTGCTCCTTTACACAGCTAGGTAATATTCTACGATAGAATAACACAAGTTTATCTGCCCATTTGAATATTGATAAGCATTTGGGTTGCTTCCAGTTTTAGACAATTAGAACAATGCTGCCTTGAAACTCCTCTGTCCTGGTATGTATGTGCAGGAGTTTCTCTAAAGAACAAATCTTAGAGAGGAATTTCTGGTCTTTACTAGGTAACACCAAACTATTTCCGAGGTGGGTGTACCAACATATATATTCCCATTAGGAGTGTATGCAAGTCCCTTAGTATTACTGGACTTTTAATTTTTGTAGTTTATTTTTCTTTGTGGTTTTAATTTATATTACTAAAGAAGTTGAACATCTTTATGTTCATTGGTCCTTTGGCTAGGGACCAATAATAGGGGTATTTTTGTTTTTAATGTTTTCTTATTTTTCCTTCTATTTTTTATTGCAGTAAAATATACATAACAAAATTTACCACTTTAACCATTTTTAAATGTACAGTTTAGTGGCAATAAGTACATTCACAATGTTTGTGCAACCAACACTATCCTCTTTTATGAAGTCTTTTTGCCTGTTTTCTATTGACTTTTTTTATGAAGTTCACAAACTTTCTGTGTAGAGCTCAATGAATTTTAACATGATTATAACTGTTTATAATGCTGAATGTTCAAGGTATCAAGTATCAAGACATTTTTAGTACCTCAGAAGGCTCCCTCATACTCCATTTTTTGCCATAAATGTAACCACTATTCTGATTTTTCTCACCATGGGCAAGTTTTGCCTCTCCTTGACCTTTAGATAAAAGCAATTCTACAGTAAGCACTCCCTGTGCCTGGCTCCTTTCACTTAACATGGTGTCTGTGGCATCCATTGTTTCATATATGAACAGTACAGTTTATTTCAATGCTTTGTGGTATTCTGCTGAATAAATATACCACAATTTATTTATCTATTCTTCAACTGATAGGTATTTGGCTTATTTCCTGTTTTATTCATAGCTATTATGAATATAATGCTATGAACACTCTTATCTATATCTTTTGGTGAACAAAAGCACTCATTTCTGCTGGTTATATATCTAGAGTACATCTGCTGGGTCAACAGGGATTTTGTATATTCAGTTTAATTTTGATACTACCAGATGGTCTTCCAAAGTGGTTATATAAATTTATACTCCCAATACATGAGAGCTTCTAGTTGCTGTATTTCCTTACCAATTGGTATTGTCAGCCCTTTTAATTTCAGCCATTTTGGTCTGAGTGTAAATTGTCTTTTTTTCTTTTTGATTTATAAAATTCTTTATATATTCTGGATAATTACTCTGTCGGTTATATAGGCTACAATTTTCCTATTTCATAGCTGTTTTACCCTAAAATTAAGAAGGCCATAATTTTATGAGGTCAAATTTTCCTTTTGCTTAAAGAATATCCCTTAGAATTTCCTTTAGGTCTGCTAGACATGAATTCTCTCAGTATTTGTTTTTCTGAAAAATGTCTTAATTTTACTTCATTCTTTAAAGATATTTCTTGCTGAGTTTAGAAATTCTAGGTAGACAGACATCTTCTGGCTTTCATCATCACTACCGAGAAGTAAGCTGTCAGTCCAGCTACTGCTCCTTAGAAAGTAACCTGTCTTTTTTTTCTGGTTGCTTTTCATATTTTATCTTTGTTGTTCTGCAGGTTTACTATGATAGGTCTCAGAATCAATTTCCTTCTATGCACCCTGTCTGGCATTTGCTGGGTTTTAAAATCTGTTAGTTACTATTACCTATTGGTTTTGAAAATTTCTCTCTAATACTGCCACAGTCTCTCACTCTTCTTCTGGGACTCTGATTAAATGTTATGTTAGATTTTTCCCCTTCAGGATTTTTGTACTCTTGTATTGTCCATCCTTTTTGCTCTCCATGATGTATTCTACATAACTTAACCTACTTTTCTAGTTCAAGGGTCAGCAAATTACTGCTCATGGGACAAATCCAGCACACCGTTTTTGTAAATAAAGCTTTACTGGAACATAATCATGCCCATTCACTTACATATTGCCTACGGCTGTTTTTTAGCTACAACGGCGGGTGAGTAGCTGTGACAGAAACTGTGTATACCCCTCAAAGCCTAAAATACTCACTATCTAACCCTCTTCTAGTACACTACTGCTCTTTCCTGTTGGGCCTTATCTACCGAGTTTTAAATTTTAATTATTGCATTTTTCTAGAAGTTCTATTTGGTTCTCTTTCAAAGCTACTATGACACTTCTTATAACTTCCCATTCTTTACTGCTATTTTTGAGATTATCTTTTCTTTCTTTTAAACATGTAAAACAGTTATTTTATAGTCTAGGTAGTCTCTGCAAATGTATTTGTGATATTTATTCTGCCTCTTGCTCAGAGCTCCTTGTTTCCCTGTGTGACTAATTTAGGTACAGGAATCAATGTCCTTAAAAATTATTTGTAAGAATAATTTGAGGCCTAGAGTAAAGTTTCTTTTCTTCAGAGTGGGTCTGTGCTGCTTCTGCCAGACATCTGGAAGCATCGTTTTCCTAGGATATGAGGCCACACTCACAGGCTGGGACCTGTGAATGTGGAGTCTCAGCTTCTTGTGGGGAGGAGAGTCTCTTTTAAAAGACTCCCCACTTTGTGCATAACTTAGTGATTTCTGTCTCTTTGCCCTCTGGGTTACTAAATAGAAAATATAAATTTTCTCAGATTAGCAAATGTCCTCTGGGCAAAACTGGCTTCTGTGCTCTACTTTACTGTCCTAGGTTCCCATTTTCCTTTTAATTTCACTTGGTACAATACCTTGTTAGCTTATCACTGCTTAAAAAAATCTGGCTTTTATGTTTTATCTAGCATTTTTAGCTGTTTTCAATAGGGAACTTGGTTTGAATTACTTAGTCATCCATTACCAGAAACTGGAAATCAGGTTTTATTTCTCTCTCTCTTTTTTTTTTTTTCCTTTTTGTCTTTTTTCGTGACCGGCAACGGGATCGCAACCCTTGGTGTCGTGCTCGCACCGCGCTCAACCAGTGAGCAGACCGGTCTCTATATGGGATCTGAACCCTCGGCAGGAGCGCCGCCGCGCTCCCAAGCACCGCACTCTACCGAGTGCACCCCCGGGCCGGCCCCTTATTTCTCTCTTTCAAGAAAGATCACTAACTATGGCAGAGCCCATCTTCAAAGGAAAAAAGAGATGATCAAGAAAACCTCCTATTAACGATGTGTAAGAAACATATATTATGCCGACAACTTTATTAACCTAATACCAATTCTACCTTCCAAAAGTCATGATCACTTCAGATACATCAGGGTATTTTTCTTCAGCAGGACTCATGAGGTTACTATGATCTAAAAGCAGCTGGCATGGATGTACCAGTACATTTAACCTCTTTGAGCCCTCGGTGTCCTCATCTCTCAAATGGGGATAATAACAGCACCTACCTTAAAAAGGCGCTATGATGAAAATGAGTTAATTTATAAAAGCACTTAAACTATGCCAGGCACATAGATAACTGCTAGCTGTATAACGTAAAACAGTTTAGTTCACCAAGAGGAATCCCTGGACTACTTACAGCTTAGCACAGGAGCCACGTGTGGTCTCTGTTGCATATTCTTCCTTTTTTTTTTAAACAACCACATAAAAATATAAAAACCAACCTTAGCTCAAGAACTTAAAAAAAAAACTCTGAGGGGTGGATTTAGCCCATGAATTGTAATTTGCTAACCCTTGTTCTAACAGAACAAGCAGAAGATTGATGAGAATCAGGCAATGTGCTTTTAAAATACTTTCCCAGAAGACTGCCAAAGAAGGATCAAAATTCTAGCAATTCTCTCTAATTGGAGGTTGAGAATTCTGCGTCCCTAAAGCAGCAGAAGAGAGTGGAGCTTAAGAATGACACATGGCTGTTTGCTGTGCTTGACATACAACATGAACTGATTATATTATAGTGGAGAAAATTGGAAGGGTTTGATATACATTGACATGAATGAAGACAGACACACATATTTACCTGGCCAAAGACTGTTCCACCAGTACTGGCTGCTTGACCAAACACAGAACTAGTATTAGTAGACCCAAAACCTATAAAATACAAAAAAACCAAAAGTTCAATTTGATTCTTTTAAAACATAAAAGTGTTGGTATTTTTTTTTTCTCCTTTTTTAAAAAATTTTTAAAATTTTTTTGTCTTTTTTCGTGACCGGTAACGGGATCGCAACCCTCAGTGTCGCGCCCATACCGGGACCCGCAACGGGATCGCAACCCTCGGTGTCGCGCCCACACCACGCTCAACCAGTGAGCGGACCGGTCTCTATATGGGATCCGAACCCTTGGTGGGAGCGTCGCCGCGCTCCCAAGCACCGCACTCTACCGAGTGTGCCACCGGGCCGGCCCAAGTGTTGGTATTTTTAAATGGCATTCAAGATATCTCACAATAAATCAACTTAAAATAAACTCTGTTATCCCATCTAGGAAATGGAGGAAATTCTGAGTAATACTTTAAAGACCTTTTTTCATTGCTAACATCTTATAGTAGTATAAATTCCAAAGTCCTGAGCACCGAATCCTTCTCTCCTACCAAGTGGGCAGGGGCTAATAACGTAGCTTCTCCCTAGACTTTTAGCCACCAAGAATTCCTTCCAATGACTGACAATATTAGGAATATTTCTACTCCCTGGTTTCCTCTGAATCTCAAATACCAGATTTCTTCAGGGTAGTGTACCTTTCTTCCAGGTGGTATAACATGATTGAGATGCTGGGCTGAACAGGGCCTGGGGAAATCAGGCAGAACTCTATATTAAAAGAGCTCTAGATAAGGAGTTAGAAGGCTGAAATTCAATTTTTATTTTTGTCACTGATTAGGCAGGTGAGCTTGGGCAAGTCATAATTCCTCAACTGGCTGGAGTAAATAGCTTAGGTACCTTTCAACACAGTTACTAAGTGAAAAAATGAAGGTTCCTTCAGGGACTCTGAATTTGTTGAAATAGTTTAATAACGTATGTCCGTGAGGTTTTCTTAAGTTTTGACTACAAGACAAGCTTGTGCTAGAGACAGAGACAGTGTTGAATATCCTACTCTCTTGTAAGAGTCGTAGGCCTTCTCCCATCTCCCATCATTCAAATAGGCCACTGGTCTCTTCACAGGGAATCAAGTGGATCTCAAAAGTCTGGCTGTCTTTTCACAACTGTGTCCTTGTAGCTGAACTTAGTAGAAGCTTAACAAATATTTGTTGAAGGAAGGGAAACATTTCCTTTCTAATAAATTATGAACCATTTTCAAAAATAATTATCATTGAAGAAATGAATTAGCAGTTAACTTGTAACCTTCCCCCAAGAAATCACTGGTCCTTGTTTCCCCCCAGAGCCTAACTGCTGAAGAGTTGCCTTTCATAAGATCACCGCCAGAAAGCAAAATGTAGAAAAGATGTTCAAATTGCCCTGCCTATTGATAACTTTTAGAAGTAAAAGCAGCTGCTATAAGTTGGACACGCAATAGTGAAGAACTGAGTCTCACTTTCAAAAATAGTAAAATTTAAAGTTTTTAATTTTTTAAATCACACACTGAAAACAGGAAAAAACCCAACTCCTCAAACGTCAGTATCCACCACTTCAGCAAACAAGATGGGTCAGAGGAAATATAAAATATTGGCAGCACAGTGAATTACAATGAGGAGACCTGGATTCTCCTTCTGGCTCCCCTACTAGCACTATCTAGCATTAGATCAGTCTCTTTGAGGCTTGACAGCTTTGGACATAATGACCTCTAAAGTGCTTTCCAAATTTAAAATTTCATACTTATGAGTCATTAAACTACTTGCCATGAACTTAAACGAAAGATGCTTGTTTTTTCTCGCAGTTTTGGCACTCTGGTGGCTCGCAGAGTGGAGGACTTGCTGAGAAGTAAAATTGGAGCTACACTGAGCTGTGACAGATCCAGCCAACTAAGACAAAGATTCTTGAGATCGCATGTGCTCTGAACTCCCTTCCTCATCTTTCAGACTATTTTCCGTTTATTTTCTCTTTCTTTCTTTTAATTATAAATGTAGAGACAGTCAGTTAGCTCAGTTGGTTAGAGTGAAGTGTTGGTAACACCAAGGTCAAGGGTTTGGATCCCCATACCAGCCAGCCACCAAAAAATAAAATAATTACAAAAGTAATACAGGTTTGTTGTAAATGTCAAATAACACAGGGGGAACAATGTAAAAATATACCATAAATTCTTACCTGATGCTTGACAAAAGCTAAACCCAGAGGATGCTGCTGTTGTGGTAGTGGCTGATGTACCTCCAAAAACAGAGCCCCCCTGCCCAAAGCTGGGACTCTGACCAAAAGCAGGAGTGTTGCTTTGGCCAAACAGCCCCCCTCCTGTGTTGGCAGATGACTGTCCAAATGAGAAAGAGCCGATGTTACTGGTATTTGAGGAGGCACCAAAGACACTGCCACTGGTAGATGTGGGGGTGGAGGAAGCGGACTGGCCGAAAGCAGGCACGGAACTGAACCCAGGCTGGCTGAAGGAAAAGCCACTTGCAGGGCTGCTCGTCGACTGCCCAAAGGCCGGGGCCTGCCCAAAGGTGGTCTGTCCAAAAACCCCTGAGGCTGAGGTGCCAAAAGCTGGACTGCCAAACCCTGAGCTGCTGACCTGAGGCGTGGCAGCTGCTGTGCTGGCTATGCTGCCCGTCTGCTGCCCAAACAGACTTGGTGAGGTGCTGGCTGCTGCCTGCCCAAACATGGGGCTGGCAGAGGGGGCAGTGGCTGTATTGCTGGTGAGCTGGCTGAAAGCTGAGCTAGAACTGGCAACAGGTGGCTGAGTAAAGACCGATGAGCCAGAAGTGGCAGCCCCAAACACTGCTGTCTCTGTAGCTGGGCCTGGAGCAACACTAGAAACAGTGCTGGAGGATGTGGGGGTGCTTGATGTTTCGACGGCCCCTGGGCCTGCACTTGTGATTGTAGGCGCTGTGACAGCAACCTGCCCAGGCACTGAAAAAGTGGAAGTAGGAGACACTGCCTCTGTCTTGACGTCGGGGCCCCCGGTGGCTGCTGGAGTGGCCTCTGCAGAAGGTGCTATGAGGCTGGTGCTAGACTCTGTAGTGCCAGGGTTGCTGACTGCAGGCTGGGCAACAACAGGTTCTTTTTTAACAGAGTCAGAAGTTTGCAGAGGAGCCTGGGGAATTTGGGCTGACTGCGGCTGCCCTAGAAGTGAGGTTGTTGATGCTGAGACCTCACTGTTGCCTGGCTTCTCAGGCAAAGTTGATGGCACAGCGTCGTCTTTGGACACAGGCAGGGAGGGAGCAGATGCTGAACTCAGGAGGCTACCAAATGACAATGTGGGGAACGATGTTGGTGGGGGAGTGGCAGTTGTAGTTGATGGTGGGGCAGATGGGGGCACTGTACTACTGGTCTGCTGGCTTCCAAATGAAAAACTAGTCTTGCTACCACTTAGAGATGTCCCACCAAAATTGATTAGCCCAGGGGATCCCATGAGTGGCAGACTGCCAAAAACACCAGTTGAGGAACTGGTGCCTGTGCTGGTGGCTGCTGGTGGTGCTACTGTGGTAGCAGTTACAGAGGTCACAGGGAGCTCCACATGCTTCCCTAATACTGCAGGGCCAGTAAAACTAAATCCTGAGGGTCCACTTGAAGTCTTGGTTGTCTGAACACTAGTTAGGCTTGTGGATGAAGCCTTACTGGCTGGCTTTGTAGAATCATCTGCTTGGCCAACCCGCAGTCCTGAAAAACTTCCTAGAGTCTCTCCAGCTAAAGAACTTGGAAACAGAAGCTCTCCCAACTTGGACGGCGGAGTTTCCAGCTTGCTAGAGGTGGTGGAAAGAGCAATCCCAGAAGGTGCCACAGGTCTGCTGGTAGATGGAGCAGACTCCCCAGGAGAAGCCACAGCAGTTCCTGTGATATTTGATGCTGATGTGATTCCTGAGGGAGGTGAGCTTTCAGGGATGGTCTCATAAAAAGGTTTGCCTCCCCCACCAAATGAGAATGCGTCCAGCTGGTTTGACTCTTTAGTGGATGGTGTTGTCCCTAGCAAAAAAAAAGAAATTGGGAAATGGGTTGGATTTAGCAAAATATGATCTATCACATTTCCACTGATTGTATTTCTAAGCCAAAGCCTCTCTCCTCCCTTTACAGAATCAGGGATAGCCTGTTCTAACAGCAGTTTTCTTTCTTTCTTTTTTTTTTTTTTAAGGATGGCCGGTAAGGGGATCTTAACCCTTGGCTTGCTGCTGTCAGCACCACACTCGGCCAGTGAGCGAACCGGCCATCCCTATATAGGATCCCAACTCGTGGCCTTGGTGTTATCATCACCGCACTCTCCCGAGTGAGCCATAGGCCGGCCCTAACAGCAGTTTTCTTTAAGGAAGACAGAATGAAAGCTTTTCCATAGGAATGTTAGCTCTGAGTCATCTCACCAAGATGAAAAGGAATGGATATTCTTTTTATGGCCATTAAATCACAATAATCACAGATACATAGGATACATAATATTAACATATTATCTCAAAAGAGAAATAACAAAGCATCTTCCCTTCTCCTTTGACTTGTTTATGTGCTTTCTTCAATAACATCCTCAGCACAGTGCTGGCCTATGGACCTCCTGACAGACCAGAATTTGATTCAAAATGGAAGCTCTTCCTTTATTTTTTCTGGCCAAATAAAGCGTCAATCCACATCATTTTTATATACAATTGAGCACTACTTACTAGTGCTCTACTAAGTAAGCTATTTTACAGATGCAGTATTGTCTACCAGTCAAGGACACGGGCTCTGGAGCCAGGTGCTCCGGAATCTGCTGGCTGTGTGACTCTGGAAAAGTTACTTTACCTCTCTGAGCCTCATTTTCCCCATTTGGAAAATATAGGTAATGATAGTACTTACCTTACAGAACTGTTACAAAACTCAAATGAGATATAGATAAAGCACCAATATGGGGTCAGTTAACAAGGGTAACTAAAATTTCATGTTTATAAATTATGGAGGTATCTAACTTCATATTGCTTTAAGAAGTCTGGCTATCACAAACTCTTGGAGACACTGAAAAGCCCCTGCTACCTATAATTTCCAGAAAGATTTCTTTGAATCAATGGTGTTATATTGAGCTGTTCATGGTTTTGGATTGTTGTGCATTCTTGCATTAATTACAATATTTATATAGAATTACTACTGTATTTTATTTCTATTTTATTTTTCCTTATGAATGTTGACAATGATTTTGTTTCTCCCAATCTTTCATATCACTGAGATGTTTTTCCTCTAGAAAGTGAGAATGGGGAGGAGGTGGCCTTGAGGGTGTGCTGCCATATCTAAGTGGGCAAAGGTTTAAAAAAAAATAGTTTCAGAATTATTGTTCTAGAGAGAAAGAAATGAGATCACCAGCCCTTTAAGTGCCACAAAACAATCACGTTTAGGAAGTCTGCTATGCTTTCAGCTCCGTGATCTCCCTCTAGATGTTGGGAGATCCCCTTTCCACCAAGAAAACTCTACCATTTGGGTAGGCACATAGAAAGCACTCAAAAATATTTGTTGGGCCGAGCCCGTGGCGCACTCGGGAGAGTGCGGCGCTGGGACTGCAGCAGTGCTCCCGCCGCAAGTTCGGATCCTATATAGGGATGACAGCGCTCACTGGCTGAGCGCAGTGCGGCCGGTCTCAAAAAAAAAAAAAAAAAAAAAATTTGTTGAGTGAATAAATGAGAGATAGTCACTGTGATATAATAGGGAAAACCTGGAAATAACCTAAATGTTCAACAGATGAATGGTTAAATTAAATTATGGCATATCCACAAAATAGAATTATGAAACCATTAAAAATGACATTTATACAAGATTTATTCACAAGAGATTATGTTAAATGGGAAAAAAAAAAAAAAAAAAGACAAAACCCCCAGAATAAAATATAACAGAACTGCAATGGTTATTACTGAGGGGTACAATGTGTAATTCTAAACTCCTTTATGCTTTAAAGTCCATATTTTCATCAATAAGAACACATTAATTTTCATAGTAAAAACTTTCTTCTTAAAATAAAGGAAAAATAAATTTAATTATTTAAAACTGAGAACTGGAAGGCACTTAAACAGATTCGATTTCTTTGCAGGTCTTCATATTTTTTTTTTTTTTTTTTTTTTTTTTTTTTTTTTTTTATATAACAGAACTGCAATGGTTATTACTGAGGGGTACAATGTGTAATTCTAAACTCCTTTATGCTTTAAAGTCCATATTTTCATCAATAAGAACACATTAATTTTCATAGTAAAAACTTTCTTCTTAAAATAAAGGAAAAATAAATTTAATTATTTAAAACTGAGAACTGGAAGGCACTTAAACAGATTCGATTTCTTTGCAGGTCTTCATATTTTTTTTTTTTTTTTTTTTTGTCTTTTGTCTTTTTCCGTGTCCGGCAACGGATCGCAACCCTCAGTGTTGCCCCCATACCGGACCGGGGACTGGCAACGGGATCGCAACCCTCGGTGTTGCTCCCGCGCCTCGCTCAGCCAGTGAGCGGGAACCGGTCCGCATGTGGGATCCGAACCCTCGGGCGGGAGCGCCGCCGCGCTTCCCAAGTGGCGCACTTATCCAGTGCGCCACCGGGCCGGCCCTGGGTCTTCATATTTTTTAAACATTAAAAACATGCTACTCAGTGAAATTTGTAATAACATGCATGGGACCAATGTGTTTACTAGTATGTCACCAAGAAAAAAAAAATGAGTTAGTTCTTTTATTTCTACAGTACTATGTCTGTAGATTGATCAAATAAAAGATGGAGAAAAAAACTTTCATTCACATGTTAACACTCAAATGTTAAAGTGTAGCCTTGATTTTCCAGAAGCAAATCCTTTCCCTTCTCTTATTGATGAAAATAGACAGAAATTCCTCACACCCATTTCTTAAATTTCAGCATATTTCTTTCCTTTTTTTTTTTTGTCTTTTTTCGTGTCCGGCAACGGATCGCAACCCTCAGTGTCGCACCCGCACCTCGCTCAGCCAGTGAGCGGGAACCGGTCTGTATGTGGGATCCGAACCCTCAGCGGGAGCGCTGCCGCGCTCCCAAGCAGCGCACTGTAGCAGTGCGCCACCGGGCCGGCCCCTTCAGCATATTTCTAATGCACATTATCCACACCAAACTTACTGTGAGACTCAGGAGGAAGTAAAATGTCAACACATCTGTACAACAGTAACCTGCACTTGTTTAGGGAAACACAAAAGTAATGCTATTCAGAAGAGACTGTACCTTGTGCAGCAGTGAAATTAGAAGACGGTGTTGGTGTGATTATCCCGAAAGTAAAGCTAGCCCTAGTGAGTGGAAAAAGAGAAGTTAAAAATGAACAAACCCAAGGCACAAATAATACTGCCCTTTTAATATTCCATTTTATAATTCATTCATACAATCTGGCCTCGAGGAATTCACAATCTAGAAGATAAACTACAGAGTAAAAGCATGCATCTCCGAACCAATAATGCCCCTCCAAGATCTCTGGGAAGGAAGAGGCAATTTGTGGTGAGGTAAGAAGGCAGTAGCCACTAGGAAGGCCCTGGAGGGATGGCTGGGCTTTCCATGGCAGAGGTTTAGGTAGGGACTTATTCCAAGAAAAGCAAAGCAGAAGTAATAGAAACGCACTAGGAATGTGCACGTGGGAGTTGTGGCTAGAGCAGATGGTCTGCCTAGTGGAGGACTGAAAGAAAAGTCTGGCAAGACAGAAGCAGCTGGATTAAGAACCTCTCATACCCCACCCCAAGATCAGGGAGCAGGTTGGAGAGCCCCACACTGCTAGCGGAGATGATGGATAGAAGGAAATATAAACCACCGTCTCTGCCATTTTGACAGAACTCTGAGTTCTGGGCTGGAAAAACTTGGTTCAAAAACTTTCTGACTCCTTTCACCATCTCCTCTCTCCTGTACATTTTCTTTACACTATAAGTAAAGACACCATAGACAAAGAAGGAAATTCAGCACAAGTGTGAACCACAATACATTATTCACTGTGACAAAAGCTCAAATAGCAAATTTTCAACTAACTAGAATTTTAAAACATAAGAGACCAAGCATTATCAATTATAGTAAATAATGTAAGGATTTAGATTTTTTTTTTTTTTTGTCTTTTGTCTTTTGTCTTTTTCCGTGTCCGGCAACGGATCGCAACCCTCAGTGTTGCCCCCGTACCGGACCGGGGACCGGCAACGGGATTGCAACCCTCGGTGTTGCCCCCGTGCCTCGCTCAGCCAGTGAGCGGGAACCGGTCTGTATGTGGGATCCGAACCCTCGGCGGGAGCGCCG
>NW_007728962.1:75313-101916 GCF_000696425.1 Galeopterus variegatus
GAAAAAAAAAAAAAAAAAAAAAAAAAAAAAAAAAAAAAAAAAAGCAAAAAAACCCATTTTCTTTGTTGGTAGACCTCAACCTTGGTGAAGAAATTTTATATAAGAGGCAAGCCAGTGACTTAATAACCCAAACCTTTCCAGCTTATTTTAAAAATGGGAAGAAGAGTATGATTTCATAGAAGTAAAGATTAATTATTAGCATAAAGGATGCTGTAATAAAGGATGCAATAACTGTTGGCATTGATCTACTCTTTAAAATTTGCTCCAAATTACCTTTGTGAAGTAAAAAACATAATTCAATACCAAGGTCCAGGGTTCAATCCCTGTACTGGCCAGGCCCCCCCCAAAACAAAAAAACACATAACAATTTACAGTAAAGAAAAAATACATATAATATATAATTTTCCCCCTCAAATTCTATTCTACTACTCTCTTTTCTCCTAACATGTTAGGTTGAAGGATACTCAAGAAACTTATTAACATCAGAAAAAGACACTGCAGTTAATCGATTTCAGTTACAAAAGAATAAACTGAAAGAGCTTAATAGGCTTTTCTAATCGAACTGAATGTACAACCCTTCAATGGCAAAGATCTGACAGGTTTTGAGCTCAGCTACACAAGCCTGACCCCAGCACTGCAGGGATGAGAATGCCTGGCAGCTCACACAGGTTTCAACATGAGCGCTTGTAACAGAACAGGCTCTCTCACTCCAAGGTTAATAAAGGTTCACCCTGGAATGAGGTTTAGAAAATTCTCTCATTTTTAAAAATGACCCAACTTTACAAGTCTGGCCATCATTTATTTTTTATTTTTTTAAAACTTAAAAAAAATTTTTTATTTATTATTTTTACATTCTAAGATGTTGTTGTGGAGCAGCTGGGGGGGAGAGGAGGGAGGAGGAGCACGGTCAAGGCCTGTGGCACACCCCTCATTCTGGCAGAGGAGCCCAGGGCGCTTCTGGTGACAACTTAGTCATCACTGGGCTGGATGCAAACATCAGGAGTGTGTGGCTGAGGCCCTCGGCCCCCCAGTGCCCTGGCTAGGAGCCGAGGGTGCTTCCGCTGGTGGCTCGGTGCTCATCGCTGGGCTGTTGCAGATGGCGGGGTGTGTGGCTGAAGCCCTTGGCTCCCCAAAGTTCCAACTCAGGAGCCCAGGAAGCTTCTGGTGGCAGATCGGTGGTCGTCGCTGGGCTGCATGCAGATGTCAGGGGGTGTGGCTGAGGCCCTTGGCCCCCCACTGCCCTGGCTCAGGAGCCCAGGGTGTTTCTGTCAGCAGCTTAGTGGTCATTGCTGGATTAGATGCAGTCATTGGGGGGCATGGCTGAGACCTACAGTCCTCCCCCCATCCCAGCTTAGGACCCCGAGGGGCTTCTGGTCCTCCTAGGTTATATAGGTGTGCTTTGATGGTGTTAGACCTTTACCGGTTAATATCAGAACTTTGATCTGTGGGTATTTTGTTTTTTCTTTCAGTTCTGTGTTGGACTATTTGCTGTGCCCACCATTTAAACTTTGCACTTGAACTAATTTGTTGTCTTCTGCTTACTTCTAAAACGGGGGAACTTCCTGTGAGAACCAGCACTTGAGCCCTATGGCTGAGTTACATTGCTGCTTTGCTGCTGATTCTCTGGGGAAGGCTTTTTGTGCGGCCCAGGTTTTAACAGTTGACCTTGTAATCACTTCTGGGTCTTGTGAGGTCTGGTACACTTGGGTTGTGTGGAAACTCTGGTCTGGGCCTGAGTCTTTTCAGCAAACAGCATCCCCTGCAGTTCTATATTCCTGACCAGTCTCCACTGAGTGGACCTGTGCTGATTGGAGGGCAGATCAGCTGTTCATGCTATGCCCCAATGTTCCCTGGTGGGCCTGTCTCCCCCACCACCCACACTCCAAACATTTCCCATGGGACAGGCCATGTATCCGTTCCCTGTGATGACTCACCAGCCTCTGAGTGGCTCCTTTTTTCAGCTGTTTGTGGCACCTCGTTCCTATGTGAGTCATGGAAACCCTGTTAGTGGTCTTGCTGTCCTGGGGGCCACCAAGACCCTCTTCTCCCCTATAGCCTCCAAGTAACTTCATACGAAGGGCATAGCAGCAGCTTTTGCCAGCACTTGCTCCGTGTGCCCACCAGGGCAAGCCCTGAAGTGGTTGGGTTTGAGATGGTCGGATTGGTCCTTTCTTTCTCTCATCATGACTTCTCCTGCCTTCATGAACTCTGTAGGTCTCTCCTCTTTCCCTGAGCTTTAGTGGTCCCAGCTTGGCTGTCATTACTTTTTAATAGTTGTAAATTGGTTGACTGTGGAAGAGGGTGATGCTGGGTACCATCTATTCCACCATCTTGACCAGAAGTCATCATTGTTTTTTAAAAAATGAAACAGAAACAGATTCCCCCCCATCTATATAAAAACAAAATTTCAAACAGCCACTGTCTTTCATTATATTCTCTAAGAAGTTTAGTATATTTAACTCTCAATGCAGTAAAGCCAATTCAAGTTTCACATCTGTCCCCCAAATGGCATCACAATGAAAATATCTAAGTGTAAAAGATAAACAAAAAAGAAAATATCTTAGTGTGAAAAACTAGATGAACTATAGAATTTAACAGAGACCCAATACCCAAAGAAAATGACACTTAGGCCAAAAAACAAAACAAATAAACAAACATGTAATAAAACATGTATAGACTTGTAATGCAAAGGTTAAATAGATTTACATTAGAATGTTAAGCTACTTCCACTATCAGATGTATTATTACAGTGATGTGACCTTTAAGTTCAGGCACATTTAATAAGCATATAAATATACCTACTGATTATAAGATTTGAGGAAGCTATCTATAAGGCTGCTAGTGATTTGCCACAAAATTTAAGTTTATTACTGACCCTGATGCAGAAAATGAGAAAGGCTTGCTGAACTGCCCAACAGCAGAGGGGGTCGAAGTCACAGCTGTTTCAACTTTGGCTGTCCCTGGCCCTGAAATCATGGAAAAAGATAACATCACAAAAGGTGGGTTAGAAACACTGTCCCAGTGTATAATTCCCTGCAGCTCAGACTGTGTGGTGCTGCCTAGAGCCTCAGCTTCAGTTTCTGCGGGCCTCATGTCATTCTGTGACAGGTCGGGGCCAAGGGGAGCAAGTGCACTGCCTAACTTGTGCTCAAGGCCTCTGAACTTGCTCTTTGGTTCAGTCCGTGCTAGTTCCAATCGAAGGTATGCCACACTCTCCTTTCCAGAAAAGATAACAAAACAATTCTAGTACAGTTTAAAGTCTTAAAAGAATATTCTACTAGGTTTTAATGGTATGAAAAAATGCTTATAATGTGAGGCTAAGCCAAAATACACATATGTAGGGCCGGCCTGTGGCTCACTGGAGAGAGTGTGGTGCTGATAATACCAACGCCCCGGGTTCGGATATAGGGATGGCCGGTTGGCTCAGTTGGGAGAGGGTGGTGCTGACACCACCAAGTCAAGGGTTACGAGCCCCTTACCAGTCATCTTTTATTTGGGAAAAAAAAAAACAAACAAAAAAACCCCGGATGTATAAAACTGTATATAATGTAGCTTTATAATTATTTTAAATCAATAGATTACTGAAGAAAAAGAAATCCAAAGAGAAATATGTAATATGCTAAATATTTCAGAGTAGTCACTTCATGACTGACAATTTACTTCTCTATACATTCCTGCATTTTCCACAGTTTTTTTGTATTTAATAAATAATACATATTTTCTAATTATAGAGGTGATACATGATTGCTATAATACAGAGAAGTGTAGAAAGTTAAAAGCGCAATCCATCTTCCTCTCCATGTTTAATTTCATTCCAAGAACTTACTAATAGTTTGGAGTACAATCTTCGATTTTTTTCTCTATTGCTCTACTTTAAAAGCGGGGGAGGGGGATAGAAAAACTTCATTTAAAAGTCCAAACCAAACCAAACCACAATGAGGACAAAATACCTTCTCTTTAAATGAATATGGGGTATATATTAGTAAAAAAAAAAATTTTTTAAACTATTGGAATAACTAGTGTGTACAAGGATTTTCAATGCAGTCTTGCTTATTACTTTGAAAAATCAGAAACAATCTAAACTATCAGCAGAGTACTGGTAAAATTTAACAGGGTGTTAACTACACAATGAAGTCCTATGGAAAAACTGGCAAAATCTAAATGTTCAGTCTAGTAAACACTACTGTACCAATGTCAGTTTCCTGGTTTTAACAAATGTACTAAGGAAATATGTTAACAATGGGAAAACCTGGGTGACAGTTATACTATAACTCCCTGTACCAACTTTGCAAATTTTCTGTACATCTAAAATTATTCCCAAATAAAGTCTATTTAAAAAAGAAAGAAAAAGAAAAAAGAGTAAGGTAGCTCTGTATCAGACCTGGAAAGATGGAGAGGACAGTTATTGTAAGTGGGGGAAGGGGAAAGAGGTCACAAAGTCAGTACGCATAGGATATCCCTACTTTGGTTAAGAAACAACAATGAAGTAATCTGGAAAGATATACAAATATATGAAATCGTTGAGGGTCATTATCTCTGGAATATGGAATTTATAGGGCAGCTTTCACTTCCTACATATCTCTATACCATAGACATGTTTGTGGACACATAATAGTTTTATAATCAGAAAAACAATAAAGGTATTCCCATTATTAATTAATGAGAGAACTATTCTAATCTCAGAAATTTCTCTGTTAAGTCACACTACTTGCCTAAGATATGCATGAAGCAAAATCCCTCAGGTTTTCTTGACCCTTAAAGAGTGACAAAAAACTCTTCCATGAAGTACTTGAAAGAAGTTAGGATATATGATCTTTTAAAATTTTCTTCTATAATATTAGCTAGAAATAGAAAAATTCTTAATTTGAATCCTAAATGATTCAAAAGTCTTTGATGATTCCACTAAACTGTTCCTTTGAATGTAAAGCTTTAGGCCTAGTTGAAAAGTGCTGTATACCTCCTTCTCATGTGAGGTGTACATGACACCAACTGTGCTTCTGCTTTAATCTGAATTCTAGAATACAACTTTGGCTAACACAATAATGGTTTTCTTCTGAGCATAAGGAATATTTACTGAAGATAAACTTAATGTCCAATCAGAAAGCTTTGGATTACAGAGAAAGTAAGAATGATATTATGGAAAGGAGTCTCTAATGTGTGAAGTTCAGATTCTCTAAGAGGACTTGCTTGAGCAAAATAAAAGCCAGAGTCCAGAGTGTGGTAAAAATAAAGGACTGTAGGCACACAAGACCCTCGAAACAGGAAGTAATTCATGTCAAATGAGGTGGGCTATAAAAAAGGAGCCAATGAAAGGGGACACTGAGGAAGACCCACACAACATTAGGTTACAAATAAAAGCATTCTTCTGTTTCAAGTTGGCTTGGGCAATATGGACTCTGGTGAAAACACTTACGGTAATTTAAAAACTAATTTAATTAAGTATTAGTATGCTTGAGTAAGTGTTGGTAAAATATGTGAAGCCATAAATATCTTATAATATTGCTTTATTATACCCACTCTGAGATCTCACACTAAAAACAAATCCATTTTACTGAGCATATTTTACTAGCTTTTGAATTGTCACTGTGAACCAGGAGAATTTTTTTATTCCTTTAAGGAGAAGAAACAAGAGTTCAACACTCTGATTCACTCATCTCTAAACTTTGATCATCTAGCAAGGAAGAAGACAGTACTCTTGTTCCTTTTTAGGAAAAAAAAATTAAAGGAAAGTTTTCTCCTATTGCTCTAAAGTTTTTCAAACTAAACTCAAAATTTCAGAAGTCTACATAGCTGTTGTAGAGTTCACTAATTTCCTAGAAATGCTTCATTAGATAAGGCCTCTTGAATATGATCTCTATACTTGATTTCTTATGTCAACTGCCTCTGATCCACAACAATAAATTCTATTATGGAGTGCATCTTTCACCTTTATTTTCACTGAAACAAAAATGCAAACTGGGGGCCGGCCCAAGGCTCACTCAGGAGAGTGTGGTGATGTTAACACCAAGGCCATGGGTTCAGATCCCATATAGGGATGGCTAGTTAGGTCACTGGGTAAGTGTGGTGCTGACAACACCAAGTCAAGGGTTAAGATCCTCTTACTGGTCATCTTAAAAAAAAAAAAAAAAAATGCAAACTGACCTGAAGCTTTATCACCAGATGACAACTGACTGGATGCTGGTGTGGGCCCAGATAGCTTTAGGGAATTTAGGAGAGACCCCTATAACAGAACACAAGCAAAATGTTTATGACAAACCACTAACCATCCTTTGGAATAAAAGAACATGTAAAATGTAAATGTACAAACATAATTTAAAATAAGCAAGCATAAATACTTTTATTTAGCAATTTAATTGCCAAAAAAGAAAAGAAAAGAAATGAAAGTTTCCATTTAAGGCAACCACATGTAAGGCCACACTAGAGGATGGAGATAGAAATATTCTGCAAGCTCTATGAAGGCAGAGTCATGTTTGTCTCGCTCCTGGCTATTTTCCCAGTACTGGCTAGCTCAGTACTTGGCACATAAAAGACACTTGCATATTTGGTAGATAAATTAATGAATGAGTAAATGAATGAAATGGTTCTAGCTCTCAATGAATTTACAACAAGGTTAAAAGCAAAACTGTTTGGCTTATCCATCTCCGGTCAGTGCTCTCACTTGTTTGTCATGATTTATGCCTTATTATGTGTCCTCCATGGTGAACATGAAAACCTCCAGAAGAACGATCAAATGCTAAATGCTTTAAATGTCATTTTAAGACACGGGAAACTAAGGAATAGAGCCATATTTGAGGACTCACAATAGGTAAGTTCTCAAGTTCAGTCTCAATCTCTGATCTCAAACACAATTTAAAGTTACTCATCTCAGAGATAAATGTAAGGGTAGCAGAGAAACAAGGATTTCCTAGGAAAAGTTTCACAGACAGCTTGATCTTCCAGCCATCTCCTATTATTTTCTTCTGGATTGTTTAACTGTTTATAATATAACCTATTTTTGTAAGAGACAATGTTTATCAGTCAAAAGCCTGAAACCAGACATAACATCACTGAAAATCGGCAAACACTGAAAAAGGGATTGCAGGAGAAAACAAAATAACCTACTCCCCAGACCCTGATACTGAACAATGTGATGAAAAAAGGAAGAAGTCAGAAGCCTCACGTTCTAGCTCTGGTTCCACCATTGACTAATTTGAGTGAGCGTGCATTAGTCACTTGAGCCTAGGCTTCCTCATCAGTGAGAGAGGCATGCCTGAACACTTGTCCTGCACACAGTAGTTGTATGAATTAACTGAGATAATATATATATATTTTTTCCTTTTTTTTTGTCTTTTTTCGTGACCGGCAACGGGATCACAACCCTTGGTGTTGCGCCTGCACCTCGCTCAGCCAGTGAGCGGCCGGTCTGTATGTGGGATTTGAACCCTCGGCGGGAGCGCCGCCGCGCTCCCAAGTGGCGCACTGTAGCAGTGCGCCACCGGGCCGGCCCCTAGCTGAGATAATATTATTTAAACAAAGTCAGGACTTAAAACAGTATGGTCTTCAGTTATAGAGACAGACACTGCATAACTGTTAAAGTAAAAAATCAGTAAATTACCTGCTTGGCTTGGTTAGCGGCCACTGGGGTTAACACTGGATGAGGTGTTTTGGCTGTAGAGTATGGTACTGAAGAACTAAAAAACACAAAACATACACTCAGAGAAAGGCATAACTGTGTGAAAATCACATTCATCCTTGAGCCGACTTTCTTTCCAATAAATGATACCAATTTTGGGTAGAATACAGAAGTCTGGGACCCCAACCAAATTCGTTTGACATTTTTTTCAACTGAAGATAAATTTTTAAAATTAAATTTGGGTTCTTAGCATAAAAGTCAGTGCTGTGACCTTAAAACTTATTTCCTTCCTGCAATCCTAAGAAAAAAATTTGTATCTATTCAAAACTAGATCTTTTTCCTATCTGAAGAGTAAGCCCTCTCTCTCCTCAACCCTCCCCGGTATTCTAGACCATGTAGGGAACTGTTGATTTTCTTTTTCAAGCCTGAACTAATGTTTAACAGGATCTATGTGATGCATCCGATTTGCTACCACATATGGCTCAAAGTGCTAACCAAAGAAGAGACCTCAGTTTCTTACAGAATCTATTTCCAAGAGCGTACAAAGAATTCAAATGCGCCACTATTATGTTTCCAACCTGTACCTTTGCTACAACAGGAAAAGTGTACCTCTATTTGCAGAAAGACCTCTCACCATCTTTTGTTAACCTTGGACACTGCATGCAGGGAACTGTTATTTCAATAATTACTTATTAGTACTAATATATAAGAAAAATCACCTGTTAATACAATCAGACAAAAGTTCTTGGTTCCTGGGGGCAATTTTTTCAATCTATCTGTCCTCAGCCCAAAGCTATGACTGGTGTCTACAGCAGTAATAGCTGTAGGATCTGCTTTTATTTTTCAGAACTCCCCCTAGATTTAAGAAAGATTAATATTTTTCCATTGAAAAATTAAGTTTGAAGAGGAAAGACAAAGATAGGCCATGCCTCATAGAAGAAAATTATCAAACAAGTTAACAATCTTTACAAGCGTGTCAGTATTCGCTGCTGGAATACCATAGGAACCTTCCCAAACAGGCTTTATTAGATTGAGAAAGAATAAAATGAACTTATTTTCAATGAAACAACACTCCCTTCATGTTTCTACTGAAGCCAGAAGAAGATATAAATGTGCATGTCTCTGGAGAAAAACACATCCTGTTCCCCTGAGATATTCTACAAGCAGGTGCACAGGTGCAGCACTCCCCCATCACCTCTGCTCAATCTCCAACAAAGAAAAGGAATGTGTGAGTGAGATTGCTGGGACCCAAGCAATCCCTGGGCAGACATGGCAGACTTGCTTAGAGAAATGGTTTGAGCTCATGAAAATCACAAGGGAAATTAAACTATTTTATGTTTCCTCAAAGATAAACAAAAAAGAAACTGGAAATAAAAATAAAAGCAGCAATTTATCTAAATTTTAGAAAAATTTTTATACCCAAATTTAGTCATGACACAACAGTAAATTAAACCATGCATGAATTAGATTGAGTATAATTATTGTTCTGTTTACTTGTGATAACGTTATATATCTCCTGGCTATCCTAAATCCCCAAACACACAATGTTAGGATTCACAGTACCTATACACCAGGCGACATGACACCCCTATTAGAAAAATGCTATTCAGTGCAATCAGCCAATAAACCAACTGACAACTCGCACGTTTCCCTTGGTCCTGGGGGACTAGTGCAGACAGAGTCCCTCAGGAAGCAGGGCTACATGTAGCCCTGCCAAGAGAGTGTAGCGAGGTGAGTTGCTCAGGATGCACCTGAGATTGGGGCTGCCACGTAGGGAGGTGGGCAACCAGAAATCAGACACAAAGTTCTGGTACTTAGTACATGTACTAAGCAACTTTATTTTTGCAAGCTTGCTTTAAATATGTTTTAGCCAGCTGTAAACCCCTCCCATATCTCCCCGTCTCCTAGGCAACCCCATAGGATGCCTGTGGTTTGCGGTAAAGCCTTGTGAATTCTTGCTGACACAGTCTTTTGCATTCTTGCTGACACAGTCTCAGTTCTGCATAACAACAGTGACTCCATCTTTAATATGTGTTCTCCTTCATTTTCCTCCAACAAATCAGATCCAGGAAATCTCTACCACGATCCAAGACAGCAAATAGAAAGAAACAGTAAGGTTTATGCACAATCATGAACCAAAACAATGGAAATCAACAGCTAGAAAATGCTCAAGAGATGGAAAAGTCAAAATCAAAATTACCATATTTTGGATAACTTTATTCTACTTTCTAGCACTATGGGTCTGAAAGATATCATCAGAAATTCATCTTGACACTGTTCTACAACTGAAAACAAAAATCAAAGGACCACAAGCACCAAAGAGACATGTTTATTTACTGCATGAGTCTACACATAACATTGACATGTCTGGCAACACTAGAGCCTCCTGCTTATGTGATGGAGCCACCTCAGATCACTTTGAGTAGGAACTTTGGTTCCCGGGGAAAAACAATTCCAAGAGAATTGAAATTCTCGGACTCTCCATTGCCCAGACCACTCTGATTAAGAAAAAAGAAACAAAACAAAACAAAAAAAAACAACTGATAACAGGCCATGTTTGCTGTGATTAAAAAGAGAGAAAGAAAAAGAAAGAGAAACACAACTGAAGGTGAAAATACCAAATATGATAAACATGGAAAATACCACTACAAACCTGTTTCAAACACTAACACAAAAGGGTAATTTTTTTCTGTCTTTTGCCACACCTTATCAGTACTACATGCTGACACAGGCAGACAAATGCACACAAAGTCTAGAACTGTTGTACTCAACACACAATTATAAAATTGAGTTGTTAAGACTGTGAAGCACTAAAATGTCGCCTAGGCCCTTTTAGTGGTCCCTTAAATTTTAATGACCTTTAATACTGTAATTATTCATCCCATTGTTGTGAAAAGGGTCAACTACTGGTTAGTTCACCTATTAAAAAAAATTTTTTGTTCTTTAAAAGATGACCAGTAAGGGCATCTTGACCCTTGACTTGGTGTCGTCAGCACCACACTCTCCCAAGTGAGCTACGGCCATCCCTATATAGGGATCTGAACTGTGGCGTTGGTGTTATCAGCACCGCACTCTCCCAAGTGAGCCACGGGCCAGCCCTTAAATTTTAAAGGGCTTAAAAAATGAGACCCAGTTATGTTTTATTTTGGTAAACATTAATCATTATCACATATATCTTTATATATACACATATATAATAGTGGATTTAAGTTAATTACTTAATGAACAATGAATTTAAAGGTGAGGCAAGTAAGCAGACAGGACAACTTATCAAAAGTAACTGAAGAAACAAAGAAATCAAGAGGGAAAATGAAAGAAACATAATAGAAAATATTGAAAACAAAAGCTATTGACTCACTCTTGGGAATTCCTGATGTCCCCGAATGGAGATATAACTGCCAACTGTTGTCCTCTATTGGTAAAATTTATGTCTTTAAAGACTCAAACATTATCCAAAATATTATCTGAAAGTCTGTTAAATCAATTGCAGTTCCTGAATGAATACCTAGATGTTAAGTAACTTAAATAATGTAAGTTGGAAATTGCATCAGAGCTTTGAAAAGACCCATATTAAATATGAAAACAGGATTCTGTAAGAAGAATTTTTAACATGGAAAACGTAAATGATTAAGTTTCGTGATTAAGTTAAAAAGGTTACAAAGCAGCATGTATACAAATTTTACTTTGAAAAGCTAAATTTTCATAGAATAAAGATGAAAAAACAATACATCTCTGGTGGGAATAAAGGTGATTTTAATTTTGTTCTTTTTAACTATCTATGTTTTTTATAATGTCTACAATGAACATTTGTAGTAAGAAAAATAAAAGAATTATAGTTTCTGAAATGTTTTTGGTCATTACCATAGTTATTATTTTTGAAGTGGCTCAACATCTTTAAATAAGTGAAAGAAAAAAAACCTGTCAACCTAGAATTTCTTACTCAGTGAAAATATTTTTCAAAAACAAAGATGAAATAAAGACTTTTGCAGACATACAAAAGCTGAAAGAATTCAGATCTGCACCTCAAGAAATGTGAAAGAAGTCTTTTCAGAAGGAAAATACTACCAGATGGAAAGCTGGGACTAAACAAAGGAATGAAGAACACCAGAAATGGTAACTGTATGTGTAAACATAAAGACATTGTTCTTAATACTGTAATCTAGTTAAAAAACAATCAATTGTTTTTAATAGTGTCGTGGGGTTTGTAACATAGGTGAAGTAAAATGTACAACAGTAGTACACAGGTGGCAAGGAGATAAACAGAAGAATACTACTGTAAGACTCTTATACTACTCTTTAGCAGTATGATTGCACTTGAAGGTAAGACTGTGACAGGTTAAAGATATGTACTATAAACTCTAATGCGACCACTTAAATAACACAGCGTTATAGCCAATAAGCCAACAAAATTTAGATAAAACAGAATCACAAAAAATATCCAAACCAAAAGAAGTCAGAAAAGAGGGAAACCGGAACAAAGAGATGGGACAAATAGAAAACAAAGACCAATATGGTAGATTTAAGTCCAAACATGTTTCCAAACATGTTAATAATCACGTTTAATGTAAATAATCTAAGCACTCCAATTAGAAGTCATAGGTTGTCAAATTGAATAATAAAAGCTATAGGCTGTCTACAAGAAACCCATTTTATTTTTATTTTTAATTACTATTTTTAATCATAGTAAACTACATATGAAATTTACTATCTTAGAATTAGCCATTTTTAAATGTACAGTCCAGTGGTATTAAGTACACTCACTTTGTTGTGCTACAAGAAACCCATTTTAAATATAGAGACACAAAGTAAGTTCAAAATAAAAAGATGAAAAAAGATACACCATGTTAACACTAAACGAAGAAAGCTGGAGTAGCTATGTTAATACTGGAGATAGCAAATTTCAGAGCAAATAATCTTACCAGGGATAAAGAGGGTCATTTTGTAATAACAACCAGGTTCATCAAAGAACATAACAATCCTAAATGTTTTTGTAACCAATAACAGAACTTCAAAACACATGAAGCAAAAACCAACAGAAACTGCAAGGAGTGCAGGCAAATCCACAACTATAGTCAAAAATGTCCATATAACTCTCGATACTTGATAGAACAAGTAGACAGGGAATCACTATGAATACAGAAGACTTGAACACCACCATCAACCACCTTAACTTCATTAACATTTATAACACTCCAAACAACCACAGCAGAAAACATGTTCTTTAAAAATGCACATGGAATTACCATATGATCCAGCAATTCCACTCCTAAATATACACCAGAAGAATGAAAGCAGGAACTCAAACAGATACCAGTCCAACAATGTATTCCCGGACCTCATCTCCCAGTGCTCTTCCTCTGCTCCGGACACCAGAGAGGCCTCTAGGCTCTTTCTTGAACCTGCCAGACACGGTCCTGCTGCAGGCCTTGTGCTTGGAGCTTTTTCCCTCAGATACTCATGAGACCTGCTCTCTGGCCTTTCAGTCTTACTCAAACCTCACCTTCCTGGGGAGGCTTTCCTTTGGCTACCCTACTTAAAATTATAACCCACGGGCCGGCCCGGTGGCGCACTGGATAGTGCGCCGCTTGGGAAGCGCGGCGGCGCTCCCGCCCGAGGGTTCGGATCCCACATACAGACCGGTTCCCGCTCGCTGGCTGAGCGAGGCGCGGGAGCAACACCAAGGGTTGCAATCCCGTTGCCGGTCCCCAGTCCGGTACGGGGGCAACACTGAGGGTTGCGATCCGTTGCCGGACACGGAAAAAGACAAAAAGACAAAAAAAAAAAAGAAAAGTTATAACCCACACCCAGACAACTCCCCCAAAACATTCCCCTACCTTAGTTTTCTCCACCACACCTTGTACCATCTAATATATTACATATTTTACTTCTTTATTTCACTTATTGTTTGTCTCTCCATGACTAGGGCACATTTTTTCCCCTCTGTCTGTTTTGTTAACTGCTTTATCTCTAGGACCTATGACACAGTGTGGCACAGAGGATGCTCATTAAGTATTCGTTGAAAGAATGAATAAACGAATGAATTCCAAAATTTTTGAAAGGAATGGTGTGTCCTGGTATATTCTGGTGAAAACAAACAAAAAACAAAACAAAAATCCCATCTCTTCTAACCTTACTTGGCCCCCCTTTCTCCATTTTCACTTCCTGGCTCCCAGGACTCTAGCCACTCTGGCCTTCTTTCTACTCCACCTCAAACATGCTCTGCCTTCCCCAGGTTTGGGCTCTTAAACCCTGCACCCTTGTTCAGAACACTCTTCTCTCCACTCTTTGCCTAGAAACTTCTGGTCACTGTTCAAATTTCATCTAAACCATTTTTTCCTTATCAAATTCCTCCCCAGCCACAGACTCAATCAGACTGTCTTAGATGCTTTCTTAGCACCCCGTCCTCCTCCTTCATCAAACTCACTACATTGCAACTAAACAACTGTTTGATTAATTGATAGTTTCCTGGCTGGCTGTCTTCGCGCTAAACTATATGTGCTGTGAAAGTGGGGATTTGACATGTCTTATTCACTACTGTATCCTTAATATGCAAGTCAGCATCATGCTCAGAGCAGACTGAGCATAGAGAGGAGTTTGAACAGACACGAATTTGCTCCAGATAAACACTCTTCCATTAAATAGGGTGGTCAGTCAAAGACAGAACGGATGAAGCCAATGCACAGAAGCTATGCCAATGGCAGAAATATATAAGCTCATCCTATAATAAATCTTCTGTAAGATACCACTCAGAAAAAGTTAAATGCAAAATTAAATACCTAAAATACTATTAGGAAACTACTGCATAAAAGAGTCTGAAAGGGGCCGGCCCGGTGGCGCACTGGAGAGTGCCCCGCTTGGGAGTGTGGCGGCGCTCCCGCCGAGGGTTCGGATCCCATGTGAAGATCGGTTCCCGCTCACTGGCTGAGCGTGGTGCGGGCGCAACACCGAGGGTTGCGATTCCGTTGCCGGTCCCCGGTACGGGCGCGACACCGAGGGTTGTGATCCCGTTACTGGTCAGTAAAAAAAGACAAAAAAAAGGAAGAAAAAAAAAAAGAATCTGAAAGTAAGTCATTTTACAATGAACATATTCCCCTCTCAATCTTTCCTATAAGGGGAGGTAGTAAATGCCAATCTTCATGTATCAATTATGTTTAGAGTCTACCTATTATTTACCAAATGGTTATTAAAAAGGAACTATTTTAGGAACCATGCTGGGCATACAAGTTAAATAATCATACCAGAGTCCAATTCTGTGGAGAAAAGAAGAGAAAGTTTCAAGATTCCTTTTTAACTTTTGTGTCTATTTTTCTTCTTAGAAAAAGGGCAAACTCAGAATTGCTCTTTGAACAAAGAAGCCCTGATCAAAGAGATCAGCTCGCATGAACCATTGAGGGAAACAAAGCTTGAGAAAACAGAAAGTGAGATCTCCACAAGTGCTTCTCATACACAGCTAATGGCTAAAATATCTCAGAAATACAAGACCATCCTTCTTTTACTATATGCTCGATTTTCCTGCCTTATGTAATATTCTTTCAGTGGCTTTTCCTGCCTCCCTAAGCTGAAAATCTGGCTACAATTCCCAAACTCTAAATGCATAGTTCTTTCCCTTGAAAAGTTCACAACCACCACAAATTCCATCTTGGTCTAAACTGCATACCAAGGCTCCAAGGTCGCTACAAGATAGGAAAGTGGGTAGGCTTCTTTTTTTGGCTGTTACATGGCCCAGAGATAACTAAAAAATTCTTGGAACGGGCAGTGTTGATAAATGGACCAACATGAAAAAAAGAGGCCAGTATACCAAAGAAGCAGGGCCACTCAACAAAGAGAAAATGGAACGGTGAGAGGATCTGCTCTGCAGTGGCGACAGACAGCAGGCCTGTGTGAAGAAACACCAGGGTCTGAGGCTGCTCTTCCTGCTGCTGGACTACCATGGGAACCAGACACCAACCCCTTGAATGACACTGGTCCTCATGATCCCAATGTCCAAATGGAGGAAATGTCCCTCAACTCTTCCCTATGCCACAGGGGAGACTGGTTGGTGTAAAGGGATCATGGCTACAAAATGTGCAGAGCAAAGCAGGGTACAGGCATGTTCTATGAACTATGCTGCCCAGTGTAGTGGGAGGGAGTCAGCACCTCGGATTCCAAACCCAGACATGGACTAAAAACAAGTGAGCTCCAGCAGCAACGATCCAGCCCTCAAACATGGCATGGAAGAGAAGCTGGAGGTCTCCCAACAGAGTTGCTGTTTTTTAAAAGATTGCGTTTTCATACAAAAGGCAAAAGAAATTTTTTTTTTCCAAAGATGAAAAGATGACTGGTAAGGGGATCTTAACCCGTGACTTGGTGCTGTTAGCACCACTCTCCCAAGTGAGCCAACCAGCCATCCCTATATAGGGGTCCGAACATGTGGCGTTAGTGTTATCAGCACCACGCTCTCCCAAGAGAGCCACGGGCTGGCCCCAAAAGGCAAAAGAAAAGAAATTCCTGGAAGAGAAGGAGGAGACTGTCAATCTTGAGAGCACCAGAGTTTTCGGAGTCAATTGTTTGCTTTAGACCTAAAGCATCAACTCTGGAACACTGAGAGAATTTGAAAAAAAAAGAAAAGAAAAGAAAAGAAAAGAAAAAAGACCCAACTGCACACCTGACTAAATAAGCTAATGTGTGCCACATGCAGACCTACACATGGAAAACAGCCAACTGAGTATATATATCACCAAGACAGACTTCAAGGTTCATGAGGCAATTGTCACTGGCAAGCTGAAAAGGACAATCTCCTGAAAACCCAGGTGTGTGTGAAGAATTAGCTCTCTGCCCCTCTTATAACCTAAGACTCTGTAGGAAAAAGTCATCCTGTGGCAGCAGCAATGCTGCTTCCTCCAGGCAGTTCTTCTCTATCACGGAATAATTCACTGGCTTAAACACACTGAAAAATTGTAACATACCCCATCACTACAGAGGGGGCTGTAGGATTATTCTTCAACTCCTGCACATTTACCACTTGAGGGACATTCTTCAAAGTTGATTCAGTCAAAGTACTTACAGCTATTTAAACAGGGAAGAAAGAGAACAATATTAATTCCAGTAAAGGATTAAAAATTCAAGCCATACATAAATGAATAACCAGGACATGAATTCGAGCAGATTGCAACCATATTATATATAAAGGAAATCTAGGTAGTTTTTTTTTTTGCAGCTGACTGGTATAGGGATCTGAACCCTTGACCTTGGTATTACCAACACTGCCCTCTAACCAACTGAGCTAAGCAGTCAGCCAGTACTTTAAGCAGTTCTGCAGTGCTGTGTTCAGTGGAAAACCTGGTCTATTCCATTAACAAAGGTCATGGAATGAGGCTTCATGCAATCTAATCAAATCTACTAGGGTACACTAAAGAACTTCCTAGCCAGGTTTTCTACAGCAGAGCCAAGATACCTGCCACACTGTTGGCTCATCCTGGAAAAGGGCAGCTAGAGTTAGAGGATTTACAGCATTCAGACTCTGGATTTCTGCCATTCATTTGTCTGCCTTTCTTTAATGTGGGCTTATTATGTGCCAGGCTCTTTGGGCTGAGAATACAAAAGGTGTCTAAAATACAGTTTCTTCTCCAAAGGAGCTCATGGCTTAGTGAGATAGACACAATGAATAAAATGTGGAAAATGGAGTTTGGACAAGAGTGGAGGAAGAGGCCAAGGCCTGAGTTAAGGAAAGGCAATATTTGAGACCTACTTATCCATCTTACTTATCTCATCAGCTTTCACTTCTCTTAGTGTCTTATAATTTTAAATTATATTCCAAAAGACTTAATGATATTCTATAATTAAATATTAAGAAAGCCTGAGGAAAGCTCTTAGATTTCTTGTAACCATATTTTTGGCAAAGGTGAAAGCTGTGTCCCAGGCAGAATGGTAGAACTGCAGTAACCCTCTTTTATTTCCTCTTCCAGAGAAGTGACCAGGGATGTCTTGCCTACAATGGCATATATTTCATTTTTCACATTCAAAGGTGCCTACACCTTAGAACTTTTTGTTTCCAGCATGATAATGGAGATCACTACACCTTCTGTTAAGAGTGGAAATATCCCTAGTCCTCGCAGATTTTAAGTTTACAAATAATTGACTCAATCAGCTTGATTTTGGGCCTGTTCAGCACAAGGCCAAGATTCTGCTTAATCCACATATTTAAAGAGAACATCAAAGAATTATATTTTCAGAAAGTTCGAAGGCACCTTAAAAAGTTATCATTTTTGCTCTGCAATATCCATTTTAGTTGCCTTAATAAGTGTTTTAATATTTAAACTTTTCTTAGAAATCTTTTGATTTATCACTGTTTAATTTAATTTCATTTCATTTTGATTAAGCCAAACCAGGTCGTCTTAGTCTTTTAAAAAGAACTCTCTGAACTGATAGGTGTTCTAAGCAGTGATATAACTAAAAAAGAACTCTATTCCACTAAAACAAAAATATTTGGCTTATATCAGTTTCTCAACCATGGTACTATAAACATTTTGGGGCTAGATAACCCTTCACTGTGGGGGTGTCCTGTGCATTTTAAGACTTTTTGCAGCATTCCCAGCCTCTACCCACTAAATGCCAGCAACACTGTAACTGTTTCAGAAGAGGAGGGAGGATGGGTGGCCTCCAGTTAAGAACCACTGGCTTGTAAAATTGATAACTAGTGATAACTGAAGTCCTTGAGCCCAACTACCTAGATTGCTAAATCCTAACGTAGAAAATTTTGGATAACAAAATAAACCATTGACAAAATATAAGCAATGGTTAGCGCATTAGAGTTTCCATCTGTAAGGGCTAAATTTACAATGTTAAGAAAAAGCTACACTGAAATAGAAAGCACCAGGCAGGAGTCTAGCTACTTACTGGTTGAGTAAATTTCACCTCTCTGAATGTTATGCTACTCAAACACAAAATAGGCATACTAATACCCACCTCCCAGGGTGGCTGGGATCCTTAAGATACTATAGGATGATTCTAATGTTATTAGATGATCTAATTTCAACAATTACTTTTAGGGCTCAATAAAGACATTCTTCAAAAGGAGGGATTATTAATGTCATAAAAACAACAACAAAACCAAACAAAAAAACCCCCCACTGATTTCCCACTTAACTAAATGTGGCAGATCTAATACCTCCCCTTGAAAGCAAAAAACTTCAGACCTACTCTCTGCCTTCTTGGAACTCTCTCCTCAAAAAGGGGAGAGGATTATCCCATCTGTCTTCTGTTCTGAAGGGCATCAAAGAGAACCAGTTGCTTCTTGCCACCTGCTGTCCTAGCCTGCGACTCAGATAGCTCATAATCAGTCTCTGCAGAGTTATGGGGCTAGTTTTTACCTGGCACCTGATTGGCCATCTGCCGTCTCAGTGCTGCAGCAGCAGCTGCCTGGGGAGCTGAGATGGTGTGGGAAGGACCAGGTGCACCATGTTTCACGGTTTTTGTCGCAAACATTGTGCTGTCAGCCCCTTGAGGAATAATTTTGCTAGTAGACGTAGTCACTGAGAGGAATAGAAAGAAACTATGTGAGAAAGTGGGTCAGAGAAAAGGAACACAGACAAGTTAAAATGGTAAATTCTCCATGTTAGGTTGCAGGGAAAATGCTAAAATTAAAAATTCTTAAGAAGTAACATAGAAAAGTGCCAGTAAACTGACAGGCTGGCACCTATATCTTTCAAAGACACCACATGCAACTTGCCTGCCCACCTCTACTATCAGTTGGAACACTTCACATGGCCATTTTCTGATACTGATCAAAACGTAACCTTTATACCAATATAGATTAATTCCCTGACCTTCTCTCATAAAATCTAATCATTTCAGTACCTCCCACTTGTAGGTATTTGCTTTCTGCAAGAAGTCACTTGGATGCAAGATCCTGACACTCTGTTCTAAAGGTGGGAGAACACAATGCAGGTCACCCCAGTGAGCCAATACTGACAATGGCTTTGCAGCTGGTCAGTTCTCAGGCAGAATATGCTATAAGGAAGGCTAGGATTTGAAAGGAATGAGTGTGGATATTGCTTCGAGGCCAACAGCCCCTTCCTTTCACTCCTGAAAAAGACCTGTTTTAAAACACACAAGCTGAACTCAAAAGTAAAGCTGTTACAGTGCACCTTTCTCTTGGTCCTGGGGGTCTCAGGAGGCAGGACTACACATAGCCTCTGCCAGGAGTTCCCCAGGGAGCAGGGCCGCACGAAGCCCTGCCAAGAGAGTGCAGCGAGGTGAGTTGCTCAGGGCATGCCTTGAGCTAGGGGCTGCTGCCTAGGGTGGTGGGCAACCAGAAACCAGACACAAAGTTCTGGGGCTTAGCGCACGCACTAAGCAACTTTATTGTCTCCAAACATGTATTATATATGTTTTAGCCAGCTGTAAACCCCTCTCAAACCTCCCCATCTCCTAGGTAACTCAATGGGAAGTCTGTGGTTTGCGGTTAAGCCTTGCGAACCAGTCTATTTGCATTTCTGCTGAGACGGTCTAAATCCCAGAGAGCAAGAGTGCCTCCATCTTTAACATGTGTTCTCCTTCATTTTCCTCCATTACAGTATGTAACCGTGGAGAGTCTCTTCTTGCTCACAGTGGCCTACAACCACTTTCAAGGGGTAGACATCTTTTGAATCAATCTTCTAATTTCTGGAATATTAGAAGAAATGAGCTGAAACCAGCAACCTTATTGGTGTGATAGTATAAAACCCAGTTACAGTTCCTTCATTAATTAGAAACCTAACAGAGAAAAAAGACCGTTCCCTTTCTCACTGTTTACTTACTTGAAGTTCCCATCACACCAGGCGAAGAACCATGAATCAGGTGAGACTTAGCAAAAGGTGCTGCCTGGGGCAAGAGACTGGGCTGGATGGAAGGAGTGCGAACCACAGGAGCATGCCGAGGGACTTGAACCACCTCCTCCTCATCTTTACAGGATGCTCGGGTATCTTCACTCTCCAGAGACTGGGAGATGGATGATGTTGAGCTGACTTCATCCAAGTCTTCATAATATCTCTGAGACAGGAAGGCTGATCGAGACAGGCTGGCTACAAAAGTTCCGAACAACAAGTCAAAGCAAGCCCAAAAGCTATGTAATTTTCACTGTCAATAGAGAAATATCTGATTTGTAAAATGATGTAATTATTACTTAAGTGGAAACAGCTATTGTTGAATTTGAACAAAGATAATTTGGGGTCTTTGCTCAAATGGGGCTTTGAAAAATTGAGCTGCGTAGGACAAGAACATTTTGACTTTTAAACAAAAAGATGTGAAAAAGTGAGAGAACTAATGCTGATGTAAAAGCAGCAGACCTTGAGCCCTCTCTAGAAGTTCTCAGTGGTAGAATAATATATCAGAAAAGTAACAGACAAGGTTCCAGGGTAGCGTAAACAGTCACACTATTACCATCACTCTCCCACAAAAAACTTCCAAGGACAGGCCTAATGCAAACTGGAAAAGATAGAATGTCCTCAGTCCTGAGTGTCTCAAACATTTCCAGATAAATCTAATGGTTCTTTTGAATCAGACAATTAGGTTTGTTAAAAACAAACAAACAAAAAACACTGAGCTTATTCCTGCCCTTCTGTTTTTTCCTTCTTTAAACCATTAAGTAAGACTTTACGTCATGTTAATTTCTACCATGAATTTCAGAACACGTTACTGCCTGTGTATTGGAAAAAACAAAAACCAAACAAAAAACCTAGGCCTTCCTCCTCTCCAAGTTATTTAAAACAGCTTTGCTAATATTTATTGACTGTTGGTCTTATTTTATTGTCAGAGTATATGTGTAACATAAACAAATGCAACTGAAAACCAATACTATGTGTTAGGGCTCTGCTGTCCAATTTGGTAGCTACTAGCCATATGTGCCTATTTAAATTTAGGGTAATTAAAAGTAAGTAAATGAAAAATTCAATTCCTCAGTTACACTAGCCACTTTTCAAGTGCTCAACAGCTACATGTGGCTAGTGGCTACTACACTGTATAGACAGCATAGATACAGAACATTTCCAACACCACAGAAAATTCCACTGGCCCTGTGCTATTTTGATATAAGTAAATATGCAGCAGGGTACTTAGAAATTTCATCCATAATCACCTGTATCACCAGTAAAATTGCAGTTTACATTTACTGAGAACTTACTTGGTGCCACTGGCTGTGTAAAAGCATCTATATACATTATATCATTTAATCCTCACAATTATCCTATAAATTAGAAATTGCTTTATCTGACTTTATGGTTTAATGCTTAGAAAGGTTAAGTAATTTGCCCAAGGTCATGAAGCTGGTAAGCAATAGAGCCAGGATTTAAATCTATGTGTACCAGACTTGAAAACCAGGTTTTAGCACTCTACTGCTAGGCAGAATTTTGACCCATTACCTTTGCCACCTGGTACCACTCCCATAGTTATATCATGTTAGGTGGCAAAGGAAATTTTGCAGATATAACTGAAGTTACTAGTCAGCTGACCTTAAAATAGGGAGGTTATCCTAGATTATCTAGGTGAGCCCAATGCAAAAGCCCATGAGCCCTTAAAAACAGAGAAATGAGGCAAAAAAGGAAGTCAGAGAGAAGTGGCAGAAGTTGGGGAAGGCAGAGATTTGAAGACGAGAAAGACTCAACGTGCAGTTGTTGGCTTGAAAATGAAGTGGGTGGGGAGCACACATCAAGGAAATAAGGACCTTGATCCTACAGCTGCAAGGAACTAAATTCTACCATCAACCTGATGAGCTTGGAAGCGGGACCTTCCCCAGGGCCTCCGGATAAGAGCTCTCCTCAGCCAACACCTTCATTTCAGCCTTGTGAGCCCTGAGCAGAAGACCAGCTGAGCCATGGTGTCTGGACTTCCAACCCACAGAACTGTGAGATGATAGGTGTTATTTTAAGCCACTGAGTTTGTAAAAATTTGTTACGCCACTCACAGGAAATTAACACAAACCCCACATTCTCTTGGGGCCACACTGTTCTCCACAATTTTTCTAAAATCCTGGTTTCTGAGAGTAACAACAAAAGACAATTCAGATCACCTCCTTCAATAACTGGATAGAAAGAGAAAGTGGCTGAACTATGTAACTCCCAAGGTCCAATATAACCTGGGAGATTTGCTCAGTTTCTTTCTTTCATTTTTCTGATCCCATTCATTCTCTTCGGGTGGAGGAAGCCCTATTAACTGAAAGACACAATGGCCACACTCACTTACAGAGGCATGGAGCCTGGACTGCTCACTATCCCATCGGTGCTGCCTCCACAGCTGATGGGTGCTACTCACTGCTGTGATCGAGGATGCAGCTACCCTTCTGGCATCAGAAAGGGGGCCCCACTGAAATTTAAAGGATCTTATTCTGCTTAGGTTCTAACTCAGATTTAGAAAGGCAGAAAGCCCCATGAGCAGTGGGGAGAGGGAGGAGAGAAATCGTTTGACCATCTCAGTAGATGTCACAAACCTCACATCTTAGGGTGAACTACAGAAAGTGTTCCTTTTAAGATCAAGGCAAGGACACCCACTCACCACTTTTATTAGACTCTGACTGGAGGTACTACCCAGTGAAATAAGGTAAGAAAAAGAAAGAAAAGGACTGGGGAAGGCAGAAACAAAAGTGATAATATCTATGGAGGATATAATTGTTTCCACAGCTACAAGCTCAAGAAATAGCTACAGACACATTATTAGAATAAATGAGTTTTAGCCAGCAGGCTATAAATATACAAAAATCAAACGTATTGCCATATACCACATCCAACAACAAAACATAAAGCTTGAGGGAAAAAACATCCAGCATTATAAGAGCATTAAAAATATTAAATTCTTCACAATAAATCTAACAAAAGATGCATGTCTCCCATGTAGAAAACATTAAGAGAAATTTAAAAAGACTCAAATAAACAAATGAGTACCATGTTCGGGAACTGAAAGGTCACCACTGCGCAAATGTCAATTTTCAAACTGATCTAGATTCAATACAATTCAAATCAAAATCTCAACTTTTCTCTGAAGGTTGAGGGAGGTAGAATCCCCCCCCCCTTTTTATTGTGGTAAAACACATATAAAATTTACCAATTTAACTATTTTTAATATACAGTTCAGTGGTATTAAACACATTCACAATGTGCAACCGTCACCACCATCCATCTCCAGAACTCTTTTCATCTTCCCGAACTGAAATTGTCCTCATTAAACACTAACTCCCCATTCCCTCCTCCAGCCCCTGGAAGCTACCGTTCTACTTTCTGTCTCTATGGTTTTGACTACTCTAAGTACAGGGAGGTGGAATTTAACAAGACAGTTCTAATATGGAAATGTGAAGCACTGAGAAGAGCCCAAACATTCTAGACCAGGGGTCAGCAAACTGCAACCATGGGACAGCTCTCTCCTTTTATAAATAAAGTTTTATTAAACCACAGACATGCCTGTTCGTTTACACACCGTCTATGGATGTTTTCCCATTACAATGGCAGAGCTGAATAGACAATAAAAACCACAGGGTCTACAAGCCTAAAATATTTACTATCTGGCCCTTTAAGAAAAAAGTTTGCTGGTACTTGCTCAAGACTGTAGAACTTTCTGTGATGATGAAATGTTCTATATCTGTGCTTGTGTTACAGTAGCCACTAATCACATGTGCCTACTGAGCACTTGACATGTGGCTACTGGAACTGCAAGACTGAATTTTTTATTCTATTTAATTTAAATTTAAGCAGGGTACTGTATTAGATAGCACAACTCTAGAACGTGGAAAAAAACAGTATTGAGATTTATTTTAGCACTAGTTAAGACAGTGTGGTAGTAGTCTTTTCTAATCAGTGTATGAGACCAACAAACATATACATATATGGATAACTGATTTATAACAAAGGTGGCCCTGCTAAGCAGGGACGAGAGTCTTTCCAATAAACAGTGTTGGGATAATCAGATATCTAAATACAAAAAATGACACATGTGTCATACTTCATATCATACACAAAAATCAATTCCAGATGTATAAACAAAATATGGTATATCCATAAAATGAAATACTTTCAAAGATAAAAAGGAATGAACTACTGATATATTTTACACATCATAAGTAAACCTCAAAAACATGATATTAAGTGAAAGAAGCCAAACTAAAAGACTACACATGACTCCATTTATATGTGATTTCTAAAAAAGGCAGAGCCATAGAGAAAACAGATCAGTGGTTGTTGGCGGTGGAACAGGGATTATGTGCAAACAAGCATGGGAAAATGTTTTGAGTGATAGAAATGTTCTAGAACTGGAATGTGGTGATGGTTATACAATTCTAGAAATTTACTAAAAATCATCAAACTGTACACATACAACAGGTGAATTTCATAGGTAAATTATACCTCAATGAAGTTATTTTTAAAAAAAATCAGTTCCACGTAGATAGACAGTTCATCTAATTGTCAAAGGCAATACATGAATGTTTCTAGAAGATAATAAAGGTGCATACATACTCTCACTACCTAGAGATAGAGGATTTCTTAAACAGAACGTGAAAAGTAAAAACTGTGAAAGAAAAGTCTGATAAATCTGACCACTTTAAGATCAAGAACTTCTGTTCACCAAGACATAAAATTGAGAGGGTAAAAAGGCAAAGTGTGAGTACCTACGATCCACATACCCAACAAAGGGCTGGTATCCAGAATTTATAAAAACTTTTGCAAATCAAATTTAAGACAGATTATCCAATGGATAAGTGAACAAATTACTTTATCAGGCACGTCACAGAAGAAGATATCAAAATGGTTAACATATAAAAAGGTTCTACTGGAATGATTAAAACACTGACAATATCCAGTTTGGTAAGGATATGGAACAACTGGAACACTCATACATTGATGGTAAAGTATAAACTGGTACAACCACTTTGGAAAACTGTTCAGCAGGATCTACAAAAGCTAAGCACATGGACAGAGAACAAGCCAACAAGGGCACTCCTAGCTATGCAACCAAATGAAAAGAGCATGCATGTGCTCCAAGAGACGTGAGCAAGAATGTTCAGAACAACATTCCCTGTGACAACTATAAACTGGAAACGGCACGTGTCCAGCAGGCGTATGGATGAACAACTGCAGTATAGTCATACGATGGAATACTACATAGCAACAAAAACAGATAAATGACAGCTACGGGTAACAACATGGGTCAATCTTACCAACCTGATGTGGAACAAGAGAAGCTCATCTAGAGAATAAATGAATGGACTTAAATAGCATGCAAAGACCCAAAACCAGGCAAAACAAAATTACAGTATTTGGGGAGGCATGCTTAACTAGTACAACTCTGAAGGAAAGCAAAGAAAAAAGGAGACTAAAGAGAATGACAATTTAATGCACTGTAGATTTCCTGAATCAGATCCTAGATTTTTTTTTTTAAGTCAGCATGTAGGACATAAGTAGGACAATGGGCAAAACTTGAGTATGGACTGTATATTAGATAACAGTATTCCACCCATGTTTAATTTCCTGAATCTAATAACTTTTTTATGGTTGTATAAGAGGATGTCCTTGTTTTTAAAGAACACATACCCAAATATTTAGAAGGGTCCCGTCTGCAACTTATTCTCAAATAGCTCAGCAGAACTAACAATAATATGTATGTGTGTTGGGGGAGCAGGGGGTGGCGGGGGATCGAAGCAACTGTGGCCAATGCTAACTGGTAAATATGGGCGAAGTGTAAGTGGGTGCTCATTGTATTATTCTTGCAACTAGAGGTTTCAATCTTTTCAAAATAGTAAATTAAAAATAACAAGAAATAAGGGCCGGCCCATGGCTCACTTGGGAGAGTGTGGTGCTGATAACACCAAGTCAAGGGTTAGGATCCCCTTACCGGTCATCTTTTGAAAAAAAAAAAGAATAAATAAAGACTTAATCAGAGATGTGGGTTAAAGATTTGTGAACAAAGATGTTCTGAGTATGGGCCGGCCCGGTGGCGCACTGGATAGTGCGCTGCTTGGGAAGCGCGGCGGCGCTCCCACCCGAGGGTTCGGATC
>NW_007728962.1:102232-134103 GCF_000696425.1 Galeopterus variegatus
GAAAAAAAAAAAAAAAAAAAAAAAAAAAAAAAAAAAAAAGATATTCTGAGTAAAATCCTGGCAACAAGATGAACACTTAACAAAAGGGATTGGATAAATAAATTATAGCCGTCTAATACAAGGAAATATTATGCAGTCATTATAAGGTATGTGTTCAAAAACATGTAAAAATAGAAGGGAGAGGAAAGACATGAAATATTTTTTTAAATTTTAAATTTCCAATTTTTTTTATTGTGGCAAAATACATATAACATAAAGTTTACCATCTGAACCATTTTTAAATGTTCAGTTCAGTGGTATTAAGTACATTCACACTGTTGTGCAGCCATCACCATCATCCATCCCCAGAACTATTTTCTTCTCACAAAATTAAAACTCTATACCCATTAAACAACTGCCCACCCCCCCACACTGCCCCCCAGGAAACCACCATTTTCCTTTCTGTCTCTATGAATTTGGTGACTTTAGGTGCCACACATAAATGGAATCATACAATATATGTCTATTTGTGTCTGGCTTATTTCACTCAGCATAACATCCTCAAGATTCAACTATATTGTAGTATGTGTCAGAATCCCCTTCTATTTTAAGTCTAATTAATACTCCATTGTACAGATACACCATATTTTGATTAACCATTTATCCACTGACAGACACTTTGCTTCCACCTCTTGGCTACTGTAAATAATGCTGCTATAAACAAGGTGTACAAGTATCTCTTTGAGACCCTGTTTTCAAATTTGGGCATATACCTAGAAGTAGAATTGCTAGATCAAACGGTAACTCTCTTTTTAACTTTTTTTTTTCCTTTTTGTCTTTTTTCGTGACCAGTAACGGGATTGCACCCCTCGGTGTCACACCCCTCGGTGTCGCGCCCACACCGCACTCAACCAGTGAGCGGACAGGTCTCTATATGGGATCCGAACCCTCGGCGGGAGCGCCACCGCGCTCCCAAGCACTGCACTCTACCGAGTGCGCCACCGGGCCGGCCCTCTTTTTAACTTTTTAAGAAACCACCAAGCTGTTTTCTACAGCAGCTACATCATTTCACATTCCCACCAATAGCATGCAAGGGTTCCAATCTTTCCATACCCTTGACAACACTTGTTATTTCATTCTTTTTTTTATTGTAAGGGCTCAATAATTTTCAGCTAAAAAATAATCAGTTCAGTTGGTTAGAATGCCATGTTATTAAACAAAGGTCAATCAAAACTGTTACTGTTTTAATCCCAATCTCGTTTTCAAAAAATCAGATTTAGACATATAAAGAAATAGTTTGAGAGTAAGCTAAAATAACATAAGTGGGGCCATATATCTGAGTTGAGGGACAAACAGTAATTTTTACTCTTCCTACATTTCCCTATTTTTTCCAATTAAAGAGAATGTTTTCTTTAAGTAAGGGAAAAATGTATTAAAAAATTCACTTGTCTGTGACTAATGCTTACCTAATTTAGCCCTGTATGATTACAGAAAAATTAATAAATCATGTTACAGTAAGAGTAAATTAAATTTATTTCAGCTATTTTAATTACCAAAAGGCATTTGTTGTTGGTATAAAAAAACAATTTAAACTCAAAATAAGATTTCAAAGAAAAACACAGACATGGGCACTAAAGCAAAGCAAGGTACGCCAGGAGTTGTTTATAACAAATTTTTTTAAAAAGACAATTGAGGTAATTTTCTAGATAATGGCAAAAATTTTTTTTACATCATTTATATGGCTTCTTTTCAACAAGTATTTGACTATTCAGTAGTCTTTTTTCCTTCTTAAGAGAAGCCTTTTTTCCAAATGCAATCTTACTCAAAACCCCATACAAATCAGAAAAGTTAGGGCTAAAGCAGAGCCTAGGACCCAGCTCGGCTTACCCCAAACCCTTGGGAATCACTGCCACATAATCTAGGGACTAGAGAAAACATAGTGTAAAAGCCAAAACAACTACCTTGAGCTGCTTCGTTGAGAACATCTATTTAAATTGCTTCTTACTCCATCCACTATTCAGATCGACAACATTCTGGGGAAATTTCCTCAATTGCCTATTAAGAATCAAGAAGAAAAGACACACACACACACACACACACACACACACACACACACACACACACACACCACACACACACACACACACACCAAAAAAAACCCTAGCACCATGTACTGTATGGTTTATGCTAAAAAAAATTCGGGACCAGTGCTTTTACCTGGAGCAGTAGATCTCACTGGCGGGGTCTTTCTCTTGGCCAAGAAGTTTCTCAGTTGTGCCTGTTTCACAGGGGACAGTTTAGCTGCAAGAAATTCATGAACCCATAAATGCATAAGACTCAGGTTTTAAGATGTCAGAAGCTGGAGGACAGCAAAGAGAGCTAAAGACTGGAAAGGGTGCATTTACCTGGTACTTTGGGCAAGGGTTTGGTGTGAGATTCTATGGTGGTTTTCAACAAAGCATTGCGCAGGCTTTCAAGGTGACTGTCAAAACTGAAACAGGATAGTGTTACATACAAACCAACTATGACCTGAGATATCTGAGGCTGTGAGGGGTATACTATTGTCCTCAATATAAATGCAAGAGATGAGAGCATCCTCAATACAGAAACACGCCATCTGATCAATTGATGCAATCAATCCAAAGGGAGAGAGACTGCAACTTTAATATTATATTCCAACCCCACACCAAACACGATACCATGGTGGATTACTATTTAAAGGGCAATTAAAATCTACATATTTGGCCTAAAAGCAGAAACAAAAGCACTTGATAACCTCAGGGGTAAACTGTCTAACTGATAGGGTCTAAAAGTCTCCCCACTTAAGCCAAATGGCAACTCTGGGCTTCAGAGACAAGTCAGTCCACCTAATCCTATCAGTTAATTTTCAATAAAACACTATTACTATGGTATCTGCTGTGATCTATTGAGCCCCTTTTCATCAGGCACAAAACTAAGTGCTTTACAGACTTAATTTAACTCCAACAATCCTACAAGGCAGGTTTTATCATCCCCATTTTTTAGGCAAGGGAACAAAGGATCAGAGAGGGTAAGGAACCTGACCAGGGTGACACAGGTGACAGACCGCAAAGTCACTTTCAAACCAACATCTGAACTACTCTAAGACTATCCCACATTACTCCACAAACATTCATTCAAGCATTCATTCCACCAAATTTATCATGTGCAAGTGTGCTGGACACCTTTGAGTGCTGCTCTGGGAAGGAACAGCCGAAGCAAGGCGCCACTGGGAAGTTTGGTTATAAAGACGGAGTTGCTGGAGACTGTCCACCAGGTGATTCAACCTCTTCCTTTGTTGATTGATGATCTCCCGGTTGTTGGCTAGGGTATTAAACAGTGTCTCTCGCTCTGGTACAAGCAGGCGCCTGTTGACAGCAATGAGAAAAGAATTAAATATGAACTGTTTAAGAAAAGGAGCCTCCAACCAAAAAGCCTACAACTCTCCCAGTGAAAACAAAAAATGGACACTAGTGGACAAGAAAAATCAAGAAATTGCTAGAAAATAAAAAGGGAATGAAAGTCTAATGAAGACAAAATAGAATGAGGAAAGAACAGCTTAGAATACTCAGGACAGGTGTGTAGCAGAGGACAGCATAAATTAGGCAAACCCCCAGAGAGGCTCTGAAAATGCTGGAGTAAGATGGGAGTCAAGAACAGAAGGAAAACTTCATTCAGCTGTATACTCAGAATATATATATTTTTCTGTATGTAAATTATATTAAATAACAAGAAAAAAAACAGGTTCACTGTAAGTCTATGGGAGCCAGTCATTTCTTCAGACTGCTGTCAAGAAACAGTGACATAGCACAGCACTTAGCACTAGGGACATAACCCACCCAAAAGAACTAAAACAAGACAAGGATAAACAGTAGCTGCCTCTGGAAAGCAGGTGAAAGGGTGGAAATGCGTAGGTCTAGATTCTTCTGTTTTTCATTATAAATCCTTATTGTCTTTTAAAAAATTATCTGACTATTAATTTGGAGACAAGGGGAGGGAAGACTATACAGATAAAAACAAAACGAGTGGTCCTATGTCAGTTACAAATCAACAGTTTTCTTTGCTATCATGTCAATACACATATTTTGCCTCAACACTAATCATGGAATGAAAAATGCTTACGCTGAACAGAAATTTCTGGTTTTACTTCCTCTTTTCCTGTTACCTCCTTGAGGAGTCCAGAGACAGCTAACTGCTTCTGGTGACAAGGAGGTCAACATAAATTAAAAAGGCATTTCAGTGAGATACAAGGTAGTATTTAGAGATGGGCCTAAAACACAGAAGTGCTATCAAAACAGAAAAGTGTATAAATTTAAGAATCTGAACTCTGCAGAAAGGAAACTCAGAAAAGCATAGTAAGGAATAAATCCATGGGGTTGTCATAAAGGAAGAGAAAGCTTAGCTTCTCTGTTAGCATCACGCATTTTTTAAAAAAGCCAACTTACTAATTAGCAATGAGAAATACAGCAGTCAAGCAAAGCAAAAGGTTCACACTGGCAGGTCAGGCTATTCTCTCCCTTGTGGGAAGGCAACGCATATGGGCGGACATGAATCAGAACCAGGGGAGTGAGCTAAGAAATCTCTAATGGAGTCCAACTACCCATGGGGACAAATGCTCCAGGTCCCAGGCCAAAGAATCCTCCCCCTGGACAGTATGAAATCTCTAACAGAGCTCTCACTTGCCCATGGGGACAAGTGCTCCAGGCCCCAGACCCCAGACTCCAGAATCCTCCCTCTGGACAGCGTGGAGAGGAGAGCTTCTCACCTCTATCTCCCCATAGCTATGCTCCAAGCTGGGGGTCCTCAGGTCAGGGCTCTTTAGCCTTTCTCCACATAGCACAAAGTAATTTACCCAATTCTGCTTTCTAAATTATAAACACATTCTAGGCCCGTCCCTGACATCAAACCCAGAATGCCCAACTGAAAGGTTTGTAAACAAGCAAACATACCATTTCTTGGTTTGTTTCCATACAGGGCTAACCATATTAATCAAATGGAGGTGTTCCAGAAATCTAACATTTTGAGGAAAGATGTTTTTCAGATTTCTCATGGTCACTTACTGTTCTCACAGTGTACTGAATCTATTCGTTCTGGAAAATATACGGCACAAAACCAAACACACAGGGAAGGAAACTAGGCTAAAAGGTTTCTGCATGCCTTTGCCATCATTCTTCTCAAACTTTTAATTATCCACACTAATTAGGAATGTTTTCTCCAAAACAAAATTTGGAATATACAGAAAAGTATAAAGAAAAGTATCTTCTCAATCCTGTTTTGCACGTATAACTGTAAATATTCTGATAGATAGATCTATCTACTGCTAGTCTCTTTTCTACCCTTGCGCCTCCACATTGAGATCACTCAGTATGCTTGTCTTACCTTTTTCTGATTTGGTTATATTTTATATATTGTATCTAATAGTTACGGTGATATAATTACATACTTTATACATTTTATGTAGCACAGAAAATATATTTAATTTTTTTTTTTTATAAGCATGCTATTCAATAGTTATATAGTACTTTGTAGTAAGAAAAAAAAATGTGATCACATTTATTCAGCCATTCCTCTACTTTTGAATAATTAGGTTGAATCCAATTCTTCACTATCATAAATTGTGGTCCAATATAAATTCTTTTATGTAAATTGTTGTATCGATTATTTCTGTAGAAAAACTTTCTAAAATTAGAATGATCGTGTCAAAAGAATGAATGTTTCTAGGGATTTTAAACATGTTACTAAATCATATTTTAAAATAGGCAATAGCTATATCTACTCCAACCCGTGGTGGGTAAGAGATCTTGCTCACTTTTGTTTTTTCTTTTGTTCCAGATGCCGATCCCACTCCAAGTCTAGAACATCATTCACATCTTGGACAGCAAATTTCACATATTGATGAAGACGCCGAATTTCCTACAAGAAAAAAATTAAAAGGCAAATGACTCATTTTTCTGGTAGCATGGGAGAAGATGGATCAAAACAGACAAAATTTTGATATATTTCTATATTGAGAACCATAATGAACATGGAAATCATTAGGTTTTAATATAATCATTAAAACTTTATAATTAAAATTAAAAACAGAAAGTCAATTTCTTTAATAGTGTGACAGAGAAGTGGTACAAAGAAAAGGGAAACAGAATGGGTGTGTCTGCCTAGGGCCCCTAGGGAACAAATGTTCTCACTTAGTTCTCATTTTTCAGCTCCTGTAAAGTATCTCAACATGCTCTGGGAATTTTCCACTGCACTCTGGTACTTAGTACATCCATTTAGTTTTTACTCTCCTACCCATGAAATTAACTGTAATACAGATAAAACTATTATACAAAACAGTGCTGAACATAATTCTGAACCTATGTATTCACAGTATAAAACATAAATCATCCCATCAGTTCAGAAATATTCATTTCTTTTCAAAAACGTAGAACGGTATCAGCACTAGAGACTGAATTCACCATTATTAAAATTCTTACCTAGTTAACTTATAGACCTGTAATGATTTCCTTTAAATTTTGGGCCACTGTAACCTTCATGGCTATGCAACTTGACTCTCAAAAATTAAAGAAACATTCAATTAAAATATGTACACAAACGAAGACAGTGTGTTATATACTGGGGAAAGCTCTTTATATTTGTACAAAGATCTTATTATGTTTAAATGTATTTTCAAAATTATCCTTAGATAAGGGTATATATCCCAACTGAAAAAAAAGTAAGTGTTATTTAACAAGAGCCAAGCTGATTCAAGGAAAGTGGCAATAATCTTAGTAGCAAATATAAATTTCATCGCAACACTCATTGACCACAGGAGGTTCTTTGACCACTTCCATGTGGCTGCACCTCTGCATTAGCCAATGCTATTTCTTCTGAGTGCTCTCCCAGTTGTGTCTACCAGCAAAATCCAATTCTTCCTTCAAGACTTTATCACAACTACTACTTTTCTGTGGCTTAGTTGCTCCCTAACCACAGCAACACATCACACATTAAATCTACACATTTGGGGCCGAGCCCGTGGCACACTCGGGAGAGTGCAGTGCTGGGAGCGCAGCAGCACTCCCGCCACGGGTTCGGATCCTATATAGGGATGGCCGGCCGGTGCGCTCACTGGATGAGCGCAGTGCGGCCGGTCTCAAAAAGGACAAAAAAAAAAAAAAAAAAAAATCTACACATTTGTCTTTCTCACTGTCACTTACCCAGCTGTAGGGCTTACACACTGCAGCGCAGTGGTTAAGAGCACAGGCTCTGGAGTCAGACTGCCTAGGTTCAAGGGCCTAAGATTTACTAGTGGTGAAATCTGGCCAGTTTCAGTATCTCAATTTCCTCATCTTTGCTTTGTACATATGAAGCACTCAATACGTGCCAACTATTACTGCCTACTTAGCACCATGAAAAAAGAAAATTATTTCCTTTTGAATGGAGTAAGTGTCCCCCAAAAGCTGTACACTCTCCTCTTAGTTTGGCAATAGAGCGAGAGGTGAAAAAGGCACATTGGAAGAACATGTAACTAGAAAGCAGTGTGGAGGCCTGTAACTTGATGAGCAGCCAGGCGGCTCTCTCTTGCAAAGAGAGGGAACGTCTGTAGTGGAAGGATGCATGAGGAATACCAGAGGCCTATGGAACACAGCAGGCATTCCTCGACCTTTCTAGAAGGGACAGTTTCTCTCATTTCCTACTGTCATAAGTTTACCAGGTGTGGGATAGAAATGGTGGGAACAGTACAGTCTAGGGCCTCAAATTCTCTGAGGCAGGAGGGACTCATCACACCCACAGACCCCACATCTGAGGTGACGAAGACCAGAGCTGCCTAATGCGTTCTTCTCACTGGGATTCTAGGCGAAAGTGAGGAGACAGAAGATGATCCCCACACTAAGGCTAGAAACACAGTGATTTTGGATAAACTGAAAAATGGAAAACAAAACCTGATTAGCTAAAGCAGAGATTAAGAATTAATGAGAGGGCTGGCTGGTTAGTTCAGCTGGTTAGAGCAAAGTGCTATAACACCAAGGTCAAGGATTCGGATCCCCGTACTGACCAGTGCCCTCCCAAAACCCAAAAACTCCACAAAAAATAAAAAAAGTATTAACAACAACAACAACAAAAAAACAACTTTGCTAAAATATGGCACATAGGAAATATGGCATTAAGCCAACATGACCTTGGGCAAGCTACTTAGCCTAGGAAGCTCTATTTCCTTATCTGTACAATGAGATCAATAACTCTTACCTTGCAGAGCAGCTGGTTTTGAAGACAAGAAACAATGCATAACAAACAGCTAACAGATTACCTGGCACTCAAGAAATAGTTACTACTTTAAAAATTCTTATTCATGATTTGATTCATAAATACATCTGTTTCAAAAGAGTACTCTCTACCAAACTTAAAGTCTAATAAAGAAGTCTATTTTTTAAAAATAAAAAAGTGGAAAACTGTGCCATTTTCTTTGCTGCAGTTAAAGAAGTTTATAGACAGTATGGTAAATTATCAGCAGAAAATCAACTTTATATGGGGCTGTCATACCTAAAAAAAGTATAGCAATTGAGGCATGAGTTCATTTTAAATCTTTTCAATAGATGTAAATAGATTCTCCTACCTGGAGCTGAGCTTCACTCTTTGGATCCAGTGGCCTCTTATAAAGTAAATGGAGATACCCAGAGTCACGATTTCTTTCATTTTGTTCTCTGGCTTCTTCAACCCCTGCGAAGCCCTCAAGTAAAGTTGTTTTCAGGGTACTTATATCTCCATGAAGAGACTAGAAAAGGTACAAGAATGTATTGGTACAAAAACGTGTATTTCCAGGAAATGAAACCTTTGTGTCTGGATCAAGGAAAGTGGTGTTTCTCAAAAAAAAAAATTTCACTGCTTACAAAGAAAGACACTAATGATTTTTTTTTTTTAATTATTTTTTGTCCTCACTAAAAAGATATATTCTAATGACTAGAAACTCAGGAAATAAGAAAAGTATTGGCAATACTCATAATCCTACTACCTGAAGACAATCACTGCTAACACCCTGGAGAATGTCCAAGCATGTCATTTAAGACGAGAACTCTAGAGTCAGTGTGAACTGTGATCCTGGCACTACCATTCACTAAATGGATGACTTTCAACAAATTACTTCACCTTTTTAAGCCATGTTTCCTGACTTGCAAAATAGAGAGAGTAATAGTACATACCGCACAGGAAAATTGGGAGGATTCAGGGAGATAATACAAATAAAATGTTTCCCACAGTGCCACTGGTACATAGTAAAGTAGTAATAACAGTAACAAAAAATAACACTATTAACAAATATTTGGAATTTTTATACTGTATTTGCTCTAAAATATTCTGCCTTTTTTTTAACCTAACACTATAAAAAAAAAAAAGGAAATTTTCAAAAATACCTAAACTAAATTAATAACTATAATAAACTTTTGTGGAATGCCTAGTATGTGCCAAAGGGGTAGAAACTATTATTATTCCATTTTACAGATGAGAAACCTGAAATAGAGTAGCTGGTTTAACTTGCCCACAGTCACAAAATGTATTAGTAAGTGCCAAAGGTAGGATCTGAACTCAGGCATTCCTAGGTAAACTACTCAGCCACATAAACAACACTGGTGGTCCCTGAAGAGATAAAGTATATAAAACCATGGCGTGCTAGGAGAACAATTTTTAAAAATGTAATTCAACCCATGAAAAATATTCCCAGATACAAACCTCTGTGGTGTCTTTAATCTCCAGAAGAAAAGTGTGCAAGTCGCCTGACTCTGTGCGCAGCACCTTCATCTCCTCAGAGGTGCCCACTTGGAAACAGGCTTTGGAAGTTCGGACTTTCAGCTCTTCCAGCTCCTTCTGAAAGTGTGCGATCTGTAGGAGCCACAAACAAGGAAACGACTCAGTCTGAACGGCATGGCAGAGGTGGCACTGCTCCTGCTCCTCCTGACAGCATGGGCTCCTGGTCTGGGTGAGAGTCAATGCTAGAGTAAACTAGTCGTGGAGGAGCCTGCACTCGGAGCCATTCAAGTCTCACTGTCAGAGCCACTTCCAGAAAAAATCCCCAGGATATAAATTTACCTCCTCCCCGATTCCAGCCATCACAGGATCTGAATCCTTCCACTGATGTCCCTGCTTTTCTGTAACAGGAGGCTGAAGTGACTTAGCCTGAAATGGAAGGCAAAACATTTAAAAATGAATCCTATACTGTAAGTTAAGGTTGCTAGAAGCAATCACGTTAGTGCCTATCATAGGCAGAGACACCCCACGATCACTATTCCAACACTCATTTTTCTGAACCTGTATTTAACAGGTCTCTACTTTGTATAAGGCTTGTTCTAGACAGTAGAGACAGATGGGAACAAATGAGGTCCCTATTCTCAAGGAACTTACTTTCTACTGGGACAGATGGATAATAAAAGGTAAACATGTCAGAAATTTCCGCTGATGAATAGGAAAACAAAGAGAATAAACAAGGGTACTACCTCAGATGAGATGGACAAAAAAGCCTTCACTGAGGGCTGCCATCTGAACCGAGGCTGCAAGAAGTAAGGGAGAAAGCTATGGGAAGATCCAGGGCAGCACCTCCTAGGCAGTGAGAAGTGCAAGTGCCAAGACCCTGTGGCAGGAAGACCTTGGCTAGGCAAGAGAGAAAGTAAATGTGGGAGAAGGGTGCTGGAGAGGGCAGAGATGGGGTCAGGGAGGCAGGCAGGGGCAGGTTACATAAGGCCATACCTACGAGCTTGGATTCTATTCTAGATGTGCTGGAAAGCTACTACTGGTGTTTTAGAAGAGTTTAAATGACAATTTGATTTATGATTTAAAAGGTCCCTCTTGCTGCTGTCTAGAACAGGGATAGCAGTGAGAGGTAGGAACCAAAACAGGGAAAGCAGTTAGGAGGCTAACGAGGTAAGAGATGGCAATGCCTGATGCAAGACACTAGCAAGGGGACAGAGGTGTGGGCTTATGATGTGCGACACAGTAAAGGGTGGAGCTGATAGGACCTCCTGCTAGTCTGGACTGAGAAAGGTGCTGTTAAAGGAAAGAGAAATCCAGGATGCTCCTGAGTTTGGGGCTTATGCAAACACCTGATTTGTTAGTGTTACTTACTGAGATTGGAACGCTAGAAAAGGAATCTGGGGGAGATAGAAATCAAGAGTTCTACTTTAGTGATGTTATAATTCAAGATGCCTTTTAGACTATTTGGTATGTAAAATAACTAACATTAGAGAGGTTTTAGACTGCACAAGCATCCACTAAAATAGCAAACATTTCCTTTACAAATACCATATTTCACACATTATGCCACAAGCTACAGCCGTGACCTATGTGTCCAGTCCAGGTGTGTGCTGTGGATCGGGGGGAGGGTTGGTTAGGAGGAGACAAAATAGGAAAAGACGTCACTCCTGTTCCCAGGGCACTCAAACAATCAGGTGAGAAACTGACATACAATTCTCTTTACATTAAACCATAAAAATAAACTGAGATGATCGCAAATCTAAATACGGAAAATAAAATAATAAAGCTTTTAGAAAAACAAAAGAAAATATCTTTTTGGTTTTTGTCCATTTGTGGCTGGCTGGTACAGGGATCTGAAGGACAATATCTTTTTGACCTTGGAATAGGAAACGATTTCTACAACAAAACACGAAAAGCACTAATCATAAAAGAAAAAAATTGATATACTCAACTACATTAAAATTAAGAACTTATATTTATCAAAAGAAACCAAAAAGAGAATGAATAGGCAATGCGCAGAGTGAAAAAGTATTTGGATTACGTGTGTCTATATCCAAGGAACTAACTCTTTTTTTTTTTTCCTTTTTGTCTTTTTTCGTGACCGGTAACGGGATCGCAACCCTCAGTGTCGCGCCCGCACCGTGCTCAACCAGTGAGCGGACCAGTCTCTATATGGGATCTGAACCCTCAGCGGGAGCGCCGCTGTGCTCCCAAGTGCCGCACTCTACCGAGTGTGCCACCAGGCTGGCCCCAAGGAACTAACTCTTAAAAATCAATAAGAAAAAGACAGACAGTCCAATAGAAAAATAGGCTTAAGGCATGAATAGACACTGAACGGAAGAAAATATCCTAATACTCAATAATCATATGACAAAAGCTCAATTTTGCTGATCATTAGGGAAATACAAATTAAAATCACAAAATACAACAATAAAAGATGACAAATACCAAGACTGGTGAGGATGTAGAGTCCCTGGAAGTCAGATATACTCCAAGTGGCAATCTACCAAAGTGGAATGCACGTATAGTCTATGATCCAGCAATTCCAGTCCCAGGTATATGCCCAACAGAAATGTGTACATATGTTCACCAGAAGGCATCAACTAGAATGGTCACAGGGACACTATTCAGTAACAGTTGAAACCTGGAAACCACTCAAGGGCCCATCAAGAGTAGATATGGATAAATCTCTCAAACACAACGTTGAGCAAAACAGCAAGATGTAAGAATACATACTGTATGATTCTGCTGGACAGAAGGTACAAGTAGGCTAACCTAATATATGCTGTTAGAAATCAAGATAGTGGGTACTCTTTGGCAAAGGTAGTGACTAGAAGGGGACACATGAGGAGGAATTCTGGGGTCCTGGGTGTCTGTTTCTCGATCTGGGTACTAGTTACCAAGTGGTGTTCAGGTGATGACAGTTCACTGAGTGGCATACATATGATGTATTCTTTTTTCTATGTGTATTATACATGAATAAAAAGTTAAATACATAAACGTCTTTCATGAGAATACAAGTATTCAAACCTCATATTTTGATATTTCCTATAACATAGTCCTAATTACTATTTCCAAGGTCTGAATTCTAAGATATGAAAACACATTCTACTAACATGTGTGCCTGGGGCAGTAAATTAATAAACACAAGCATTGTAAGCTAAATTTAAACATACCTGGGGAGAGGCTGACTTTGCCACTAGAGGCGTTATCCTGGGTGATTTCTGTACCATTGAGGGCACTGGATTTGGACTGCTCTGAGCAGATCGTCCTGCTAGAATAAAAAGTCAGTTAAAACAGATAGTATTTGCCCCCATTATTTCTTCCATCACAAATGTCCTTGCTCCAATTCTAAGGAAATAAGTTTCATATCCTACTTTGATGATCTCTGTTAAAGAGTGATAACCACCAGTATGTTAGCCTCTACTTCAAGATAATGAAAAAACATGTACTAAGAAGTTTAGGTATGAAACCTTCTTATAAAGCAGATAAAACTTCAGTGTCTGTGATAACACGTGTGTGTATTCATACGCAGAGCCAGGAGGCTGGCCATTTAGCCTACTCACCACAGAGGCTCCAGATGCCCTCTGGGAACTTGGGAACCGACGCACCAGACTAGAAAAATAACCCCCATCACCTTGTGAGAACTCACAGGGTCTTCAGGACCCTCTTGGAAGCCTCTAAAGTCTCACTCTATTATACATTAAAATCACTTAGAGAGCTTTTAAAGAACAAACACACCATAAACTCATACCCAAGCCTCATCCTCAGAGAGTCTGACTAAAATGCTAGGTAGTAGATCCCCCAGTAGGTCTAGTGTGCAGATGGGACTGAGACCTGATAATCTAGGATGCTCAGACTTTTAAGAATTTAACAATGTGGGCCGGCCCGTGGCTCACTCGGGAGAGTGCGGTGCTGATAACACCAAGGCCCCGGGTTTGGATCCCACATAGGGATGGCCGGTTCGCTCACTGGCTGAGCGTGGTGCTGACAACACCAAGTCAAGGGTTAAGATCCCCTTACCGGTCATCTTTTAAAAAAAAAAAAGAATTTAACAATGATGATAGTAGGTAGTGGGTGGTGAGCAGTGGAAAGTGGAAAGAGAGAAAGTATGTATGTGTTATGGTTCAAGTTTTCGCTCCCAAACTGTAAAGAGATGTGAAAAGACCAAGGCAATGCTTCTTAACTTTTTGGGTCAGAAACAGATGCCTTTCATAGTCTTATGAAAAGTCCTGGAATGAGCTGATTTTGGCCTTTATAAGATAGCCCTTTCTCCTAAGCAACAGGAAAAGAGCAAAGACTTCAGGAATTTCACAGCTCACTGCATGTTCAGTATTTATCAGAATAAAATTATTCCTGACCCTAAACATCCAAATGCTGCCCAAATATGTCTAGTTAGGTATTATTGCTAGCATTCATGAAAATAACCATCTTAAAAACTGAGATAGACCTGGCAAACACCACCTTACCCATCTGAGCAAACTTAACATCACCTATGTCAAAACAAAATGAAATCATGTGATGTGATGCACATTGCAACTGTGGCATTACTACCTAAAATCGTTAGCCTGAATCTCATCACGTGGAAACAACCAAATCCAAATTGAGACAGTCCACAGAACTACTGGCCTGGCCTCTCACAAATGTTGATGTGGTGAAAGACAAAAAAGGCTGAAACACTATTTGAGATCAAGTGAGACTGATGAGAAAGAAACAATGCAATGTTTGATCTCCTACTGGCTCCTGGATTGGAGGGGTGGGAAAAATCTATAAAAACATTGGAACAGCTGGCCAATTAGCCCAGTTGGTTAAAGCACAGTGTTATAACACCAAGGTCAAGGGTTTGGATCCCTGAACTGGCCAGCCGCCAAGAAAAAAAAGAAAAAAAAACATTGGGACAATTGTGGAAATGTGAACATGGACTGTAGATTAGATGGTTTTAAATTTCTCGAGCCTGATAAAGTATTGTGTGTCCTTGTTTTTAGGAGATATACACTTAAGTATCGAGGGGTGAAGTGTTTCATAATGTCTGCAATTAACTCAAATGTTTCAGAAAAATTACATAAAAAAAGAAAGAGATAAAGCAAATGATACAAAATGTTAGCAAATGCTGAATCTTGGTAAAGTGCATAGTATTAATCATATAATTTTTGCAACCTCTCTGTAGGTTCAAAGGGGAGAAAAAAAAGACAGACTAGGTACCATAAAGTTTGCCCATAAAGTTTTTTTTTTTTTTTGTCTTTTTCCGTGTCCGGCAACGGATCGCAACCCTCAGTGTTGCCCCCGTACCGGACCGGGGACCGGCAACGGGATTGCAACCCTCGGCGCTGCTCCCGCGCCTCGCTCAGCCAGTGAGCGGGAACCGGTCGGTATGTGGGATCCGAACCCTCGGGCGGGAGCACCGCTGCGCTTCCCAAGCGGCGCACTATCCAGTGCGCCACCGGGCCGGCCCTGCCCATAAAGTTTTATAATGAACTTCAACTCAGCTTGGCTATAATGACCTCCATTTGTGATCTTTATTTAATAAACTTCTTGCTGAAAATGCAAATACAGTCAGCAGGGGCAATAAGCCTAAGCATCACTGCAGGCTCTTTTCTTCTGTGCATCGTAAAGGACTGCTCTGTAACTGACCTTCATGTAGAGCAGGCTCCACACCAAGATAAATGCCCAATGGCAAGACACTTCCCTTTGAATCATCAAGTACACTCAGCTCCACGGGAAGTGAGAGAAAAGCCTGGCACCATTCAAGCCATTGCAAATCTCCCAATTCAGAGTGTGCCTGTTATAGCACATTAGTGTGAGACATAGGAAGCAAGAAAAAATAATCTTGTCCAACTATGTTACCCAGGATTCTTAACAATATTGAAACTGTTAATCTGAGAAAACAGGACTGAGGTCTAAAGTAGTTTGTGCTTAAATCATACCTGATGGTGAGGGAGAGACTGAGGTCTTCAATGACAAGGAACTGGATGATGCTGAGAGAGGTGTGGGGTGGCTGAGAGGTCCAGAAGCAGCTGGCCTGGGGGTGGAAGAGAAGGGCAGCATCAAGGGTGCACTCTGGGAGCTATTAGCAGGAGCAGAGGTAGCCACGGCCATAAACCTGAAGATGGAAGAACAGCCTGCTAGACAATTCTTTCATACTGGTCATGAACAATGTCATCAAAGGATAACTTACCAGCCATACTTTTTTTTTTTTTTTTGTGGCTGGCCTGTATGGAGATCTGACCTTGGTGTTATAACACTGGGCTCTTACCAACTGAGTTAAACGGCCAGCCCCACTATCCATACTTTATTGCTTTCAGAAAACATAAATGTTCAGCTACTTCCTATGAAAGGTGAAAACTGCAAGAAAACATTTATTTTATCATCTGTTTATTTAGGAAGAAATTATTCAACTAAAATATCAAATCCTTAACTTGACAATGATACTAAATTTATAATATGAAATACTTATTTTCTATTCTATCAAGCTGAGTTTTTTTAAAAAAGGGGTGGGGGGAGTAGAACCCAATTATGCTTAGGAGAGCTTAGTACTTTCCCCTTGCCAAGGAAAAAAACTCATTCTGAGGGTGATCATCTCCTCTGGGGCATGAAAAAGGAAGAGGAAAGCAGGTCACCATCTTTGGGATATTTATGGTCTGATGTGAACGTTAAGTCAGTTCCACCGAAGAGCAAAAGTCTATATATTCAGCATTAGATGACTGGTCACATAAATTATGGTCCAGTCAACAAAATGGAATACTATGCAACCATCAGAATGAAGTATCTGTGTGCTGATTTAATATTAACAATAACAGTGGCGGAAGGACCACCACCACCACAGCAACAAGAGATAGTACAGGACAGTAGGGAAAAAAGCATATTCAATGGTTATCTTGGAGGGGATTGCTTCCTTCAAGAAGTTTACATTCTAGTGGGGAGAATAGAACAAGCACATAAAGAGGTAAACAAATAAAATATGAGTGAACTGGCAGGACCTAGGTTTGGAAGAAACTGGATCCCATGAAAAAAGTTTGGATTGTTCTTGAAAAGCAGTAAGAAGCCACTGGGGACTGTCAAGCAGGAAAATCACGTAATGTATTTAAAATTTTACAAGATCACTTGGGTGGCTCTGTAGAAAACAGTTTGAAAATTCAAGGGTGGGCAAAGGGGAAAAAAGACGATAAGGGATTCATTTCCCCTCCAGGATGTATACTCTAGATTCCTTCCTTTTTAAAATAGGGAATATCCATTCCATTGGTAATATGAAAAAGCAAAGCAAGTATTCAAATATAAATCTCTAGTAGTCAAAAAAATAACATGCTACCTAAGAGATCCTTCTGGACTCTGTCCACTGATGAAATGCAAACCATTTACACTAACTGACTTTTTACCATTTGCAAGTATGACTTTGAAAAAAAGAAAAAAAAAACCTATCAGTAACTCCACTCACAGTGGCTCTACTTCCAGTCAATCAGGCTGGCTGATTAGCTCAGTTGGTTAGAACATGGTGCTGATAACACCAAGGTCCAGGGTTCGATCCCTGTCCTGGCCAGCCACCAAAAAACAAAAATAAAAACATTTAAAAAATACACACACACATACATACATACATAATATATACATAAATTACTTCCACTGAATAGCATGCAATATTTCTACCCATCCTACAAAAGAATCAAACTTTAAAAGTGACTTACTTTTCACTAAGGTTGACCTTGACTGCAGAGACTGAGGGAGGGAAGGAGGGTTTCATTCCTATATTTGGAGCAGACACACTTGGCATTGGTATGCTTTCCAGGGTAGGCTTAAAACTCAATGATCCAAAGGAAAACGAACCAGTTGATGGGGCCATGGGAGATGCTGCAGGGGTGGGGGCCAGGGAGGCTTTAGAAGGAGGAGCAAATGAGAAGGGAGATGTGCCGGAGCCCAGAGCTGTTTTGGAACTGTCGAAGCCACTTGCATATGGAGGGGGCTCCCCAGTGACAGAAGCAGATGATTTCAAGGATGAAGAACCAAAGGAGACCATGGCAGGGGCTCCACCAGCAGGAGGCAAAGAGAAGGTGGAGATGGGAGCAGCAGGCAATGAAGGCAGAAGACAGGTGGGGGCTGCAGCTGCTGAAGCATCAAGTTTCTGTGGGTCTTGAGAGGAGGTTGGAGTAGTAGGAGTACTTCCTGAAATGAAAAAAAAGGACAAGAAGGAGGGAAAAAGTTAAAACTGTAACAGTAAAGGTCCACATAACAGAAAGCAAGTAAAAAAGGGTCTGTGGTGAAGTGGGTCAGAAATAAATCCTAGTGCAAGAAGCAAAAAAAAAAAAAAAAAGAAAGATGGGAATAGAGTTGCTCTTGGACTTCCCATAGCATACAGTGTATGAAACTTTGCAAGAAAAAGGAAATGGAGAAAGACATTAGACTGACTAACAGAACTTCATGGACACCCACCTGAATATTATAGAAAAAATACACTTCTCAATGTTACTATGGCATCACAAAACAGTGAAAAATAAGTCATCCTGCAACACTTTATTAACAACCAGGAAAAAATTTAATTCATACCTCCACTTCATAGTATACACAAAAGGCAATTCCAGATTAATTAAAGATATATACATATAAAAAAGCACCTATATATATACACATCTCAAAACAAAGAAAGCAAAAAGTGAATTGATATATGTTAGGTCTCTGAGAGTCTAACAACTTGATAAATTCAGAAGTTTCCCATCCCCCCCACCAAAAAAAATCACAAAAGGAAAAAGTTAAGATTTGACTGCATAAAAAATACTTAGGTATGATAAAATAATCAAAAGGTAAATGAACTAAACAAATCTGTAGCAAATGACAAATAGTATGTTTTATATTTTTATAAATGCTCATACAAACAGATTTTAAAATTTCAAGGCTCTAACAGTATAAACTGGGAATCTAGTTCCCAAAAAGAAAATATATTCGATTTCCCTAATTGAAGATATATAAATTTAAATGAGGTATATTTTTTACTGCTCTCTAAATTACCAAAATTTAAATATGTATAATCTTGTATGTTTGGAAGGGTAAAAAACAAACCTGAAACTTTTTATCACTGGTAGGTAACTAATTTAGCATAGTTTTTCAGAAAACCTTTTGACATTATGTCTCAAAAACCATCAAAAATGACCCAGTAATCCTTCTTCTAAGAATAAAGCATACAAAAATAATCTAAAAAATAAAAAAAGACATTTAATACAACCCAAATGGTAAAAAATAATCAATGGAATATTAAGCAATCACTGTTTTAAATAAATCATGAAGGTTAAATAGGAACCTGAAAAATGCTTATAATTTAAATTTAAAATCAAGCTGGCCAGTTACCTCAGTTGATTAGAACATGGCCTTATAACACCAAGATCAAGGTATCTCCTTACTGGCCAGCTGCCAAAAAAGTAAATTTAAAACCAGCATACCAGTAATGTAAATATATTATGATTACAATTATGAAGAAAAACACTGGAAGAGAATACCCCAAAAGGTAGGTTTAAAATTTTTTGTGTTTTCCAAACTATCTATAAGGCAAAGATATTAATTTTCTAAATTAAGTAACTAAATAAATAAGAAATATGTTTATGTCAATACATTTCCTACTGATATTAATGGGCCTTGGTTCTTCCAAATTGGCTGAGATGACAGTTTATCTTTATGGAAGATACTATGTCTAAAGCAATGAAATATTTAGGATACAAACATGAAAATATCACTTTGACTCAAGTAAATTACCACTTCTATGAAAGCAACAAAGCAAAGAAATCTATTTTGTTAATATTTCTTTTACATAATAGATACGTAACAAGCAGCAGCTAACTTCTTTAAAGACACAAACATATAGGTGTTAATCACTTCCACACATATTAGGTGGACCGACATGAAAAATACATATGAGACTCTGAAGCAATCAGGCATTTCTTTCCCACTGAAATAGAACTGAACATTTGAAAGCCATCATGCTGCTACTACTTCTGATCGTGCAATACAGCACCCTTGCACTTGCAGTATGGAAGCGGACGGAACCATTAAAGTCTTCTGCGCCCATGACCTAGGCTTTAGCTAGACTTGGCGAGCTGACAGGATGGACTGTCCCCTTCAGGAGCTCTCTTCCACTCATCTGAACACAGCTATTACCTTTGAACCAACTATGAGGGCAGGGGGAAGTTCTCTAGAAAGGCTAACAGTAAAACTGGTCTCTGGTTGTGCTTGGCATTTAATGAGTTAGTAGAAAAGTCCTTGTGCTCAGCCTGTGGGAAGACTATCTTCATCCCACAGGCTCCCAGCTTCACAGGCTGCCCTGCTTGTGACAGACAGACCAGGCAACTTGGTGTAGGTAGTTCATGGTACTCATGACCACTTAAGAAAGTAAAACAAACAAACAACTTAAAGAGTGCATACACTATGGACAACAGGATATTCCAACACAATGGTTGTGCAAGCCACCCCGTTACTACTTGTGGTCACAATGCCAGTTAGTTGGGCCCAAGTGGCTCTATTTATGATGTACAACTCACTCAGCATTGAGATGGAGGGCGAAAATAGACTCTTAGTATGCTAACCTTATCCAACCCAACTGGTCAACATACTTTTTCTTAGATATGGAACTAGTTACATCATGGGCCTTTTAGCCATACTAGAAGAAAAAAATCTTATCAGTTATATACTCACAGAATTCAACGAGAAATATTAGTGAAACTCCAATATATAAAAAAATGCCATTTAAAAAAGACTTATATTTTCTTCTCCTAAGTGATACAATATCACTGCGAAAAGTTTGAAAATACAGATTAGTATTTGTATGCGTGCATTTATTTACATGCATGACGAATATGTACCAAAAATGTTGACTGTGGCTACTACTTAATGACTGATGGGCTTTAACTGATTTTGTTTTTCTGTTTTCTAATTTTTCTCCAATAAACACGTATTATTCAAGTAATGTTTTCAAAGAGGAGGAAAAAACAAACCTAAAGAAAATAAAATATAAACAAAAGAAAATAAAATCCCCATGTTCCCACCAACCAGAAATAACCGCTATTTACATTTTAATCATCTTTCAAGTATTTTTTCTATATTTTTTCATAAAAAAGGATAACACAGATATATTCCACTAGCTCTTTTCTTGTGAATAAACACATTTTTAAAAGTTACATGGCATTTCAATGTATAAATGTACAATCATTTATTTAACCAACCCACCATGATTAAATTTGTATCTTTAGGATTCAGATCATAAAATATAGGGTCTTATAATAGGATATTGTTGCCAAGTAACCTTACAGGATTCCTCTGGCTGACCTTCCTTTTTCTCTGAAGTAAAGTAATGGTTGGAGAATAAAGCTTGTGGGGAGGGAAGGCAAGTATGCGCATGTATGTTCAAGGAAAAGATCAGTCCATGCCTTACTAAAATAGACTGGCTAGGTGAATATAACCACTATGCATCCTTACACCGTATTTCTCACATTTTCATCCTTAGAAATACTCCTATGCAAGCCCAGGTATTCCCTTTCTGCCAAAGCAGGCAGAGGCACCAACCTGGTGACTTAGGTTGTCGTTCTCCGTCTATTGACAGCCGCTCTAGTGTCTTCATGATGGACCTAACCCCAGGATTTTGATTGATCATATAAAATGGACAAAGCACACCATCTGTTGAAAGTAACATGAGAACTGGAGCAGGAGGAAAAGTCTTTTCATCACCTGTTAAAAAGAAAACAAAGGTGACAAAAGAGCCAAGTCAATTTCAGGGCCTGGTCCTAGAAGGGAAAAAGTGCCCTAAACAATAAAGGGGCTTGCAGGACTCATTTCAATAGCTGGAGTCACTCTGTTCTGATTCAGATCTGAACAGCCTTTCATGCACCAGCAATTTAGAGAGAACTCCTGCCACTATCAGATCACCACCATCCTGCTGAGCCCTTCAGGGAAGCTCCATCAGCAGTAGCTCTGACTCTCACAAGGCTCCCTTAGCTTTTATGACTGTCTTAGTGTTCAGAAGGCAGATTTAGCATGCCCCCAATCAAGACAGCAATCTCTAGGAAGCGCTCGGTTTAGTAGAAAAATGACAGACTAGACTCTTAAGTATGTATTGTGTCAATTAAGACTTCATGAGAATCACACTAAATGAGCTCATCAGACCAAATACTCCTGCCTCACCAAGGAAAGGACAAGGAAATTAATGGTGCCTGACAAGGACACCTCTCTAAACTGAAGCATAAGAGAGCAAAGACTATTCTTTCTGTTGTACTTTCACATTTCACTGACGGTAGCATTGCTAAAGTCCCACAGTGGAGAAGATTTATTCAGAGCACACGCCGAGGCCCAGCGTGGAAGCCATGGGTTTGGAGTCTCCATTTTCTAATTCTTGTCTACTCCCTTGGAAAGTCACTGAGGAACTGAACTGGACAGTAAAAGAAAGCTATGAAATCCCGAAGTTCTATACTTCAACCAGACTCTTAAGAACGCGCAGACACACACAGGCACAGACACACAGACACACACACACACACAGACACACACACACACAGTGTCTGGCTGTGGTCTCATCAATGAGTATCCATTCAAATTAGTTTAGTGTTGTCACAATGCACCCATATCACTTTTCAAGTAGAAGTGTGCTGCCAGCAGTTAAAAGTGCCTAGCAGACTGTGTGATGAACACATGTAATTGGCTTTTCAGTATTAACCATCACTAGAAAGACTATTTCTATACTAAGCACCAGGCTACTTACTGATGGCGATTTCCACTTGGTTAGTATAATCTATGGCAACTCCCATGGGCAAGGAGTCATCACTCCTGTCTGTCACAGGCAGTTCTGCTCGACTAGAATCCTCTAGGAGCCAAGATTCCCAGTTAATCTGGAAAAAAAAAAAAAAGAAAATGCCATGTTGGTTGGAGCTTTGCATTGGTTCCTCCCAATACTGTTCAAACAGGAGAGAAGAAAAAAAGACACTTTAATGGATTTAGCTTTTTGTGTATAGTGGGAGGCTATGAAATCTGGGAAGATGGTCTAAAAGCCACGAGTACTCAAGCATGCAAGAAGTTAATTTTCCAAATCAACCTATCTGTTCCAGGTGTACCAAGCCCCTGCCTTGTGAATAAATAATCACTATCATGAACACTTTCTAAAGTACCTTCCACCATAAGTAGGTAGACTGCTGACCATAAGGGCAAATCCAATAGCTGCACTAAGCCAGTCAATACCCGTTCCTAGAGAGTTGGAACTGGGATCAGGAACTCTAGTTGATCTCTACTGGAGTCTTGCACAGAGAAGCCTATAAAACTGGCCAGATGCCCTGTGCTCACTCGTCCAGAGACAGAAGGTAACCTCAGTTCCTGTCATCCCAATTCCTTAGACTGGACAGTCTTCCTGTCCCTGCATTTCTTGAGAAATCCTTAAGTCTTTCTAGTAAACTGTTTTGCTTAAGTTTGCTTGATGTGCTCTGTTCCTTCCAACAAATGACTCCTGATTTTTAAACTCCCTAACATTTTTTCTTGCTTTCAGTGTTGAGCAGAAGTGGGCAGCATGATTCAGAAGGGAACAGTGCTCAAAGAGAACTTGCTCAACAAAGGAAAAACAGAAAGCTGCTTAGGAAACGAACTGCAATCGTACCACGTGACAGTTATGGAGTAAGCAACAGACACATATTCATAGTAACAAATAAAACTGATTTCAACTTTAAAAACAATCTGTAGACAAAACAGAAAAAGACTTAATAACCATTATAAGACAGAAAGCAAACAGCATCAGTTTTGGTATTACAGAAGAGGGGAGAGACAGATGGTAACAGCTGGAAGGGTGCTAAAGGAAAGGGTGGGGGTGCTAAGATATTCCTTTCATAAACTGGATGATCAAGAGATTCCACTAGAAATGCAGGTAAAAAAGATCACTTAAAGTTACAAAAGTAACTAATAGAAGAAATTAAAACAATGCTATAACTCCAGTGAGAGGAAGGAGAGGAGATTTGGGCCACATGTGAGTGAAATCCTCATTTGCCATACAGTCAATAAGGTCTAAATTAATAATCAATAACTAATGATAAAGCAGATTATTCTTTAGAAATAAGGTGATGGCCATTAAAAGAAAGTTTACAAGTTAAAAATGATCCTCTCTAGATAGCAGAACTGCAGCATGATGGAGTGGGACAGGGGTGATTCTTTTTCATTTATAACTACTTCTCCACTAATTGATTTTTTAAGTACATAAATTAATTTGATAAAAAGAAAAATAAAAGTAAATTTTTAATGAGTGAATACATAAAATCATTGTGCAAATAAAAAATTGTTACTGAAGGCAACCTAAGGTAGATGGTCCTAGAGCTACAAATCAGACTGATGAACTCTGGCCTCTGACCCAAAAGCAGCCCACCCCAGACACTGTGAGAGTCATGCCACCTTATTGGGGGCCACCTTGCTGTCCAGAGAATGATGGATAAATGCTGAACAGTTGAAGAGGCACGATATATTGGTATGGGGTGGGGAAGTACTTGTTTCTTTTCTACAATGGTGCACAAAACATTTTAAAACTCAAAACAGTATTTAGAAGTTTTCCCTTTCATCGTGCCTTCTCTGTAGTCACCCTGCACAATCTACAGTGGGTGGCATAGCATGCCTACTTCAGCCCACCCTGCTCTGCAGGAAGACAACATGAAAGGCACTCGCGTGCACAGGCACTTTTCTCTTTCTGGCGGTTTTTCAAAATCAAAGTATTTGTGATGAATCACAATTTGGTATGATCGACAGGTTTTTCTTCCATAATCGAGGATGGGATATAGTTAAATGTATAGAAGAGGCTGATTCAAGTAATAGGAAGAAAATAAAGATTGTGCTGTAGATTGATTGAATTATGTCCCCCAAATTTCATATATTGGAAGCTTAATCCCCATGGTTTAACTGTTGAGGGTGGGAAATCCTATTATGGTAATTGAAAGGTGGGGCCTTGAAGAGGTGATTGGATTGTAGGACCATGTAGTAGTGAATGGGTTAGAAACGGGGGTCAGGGGCATGGTTCTGAGGGCTTTAAAAGAAGAGACAGTAGAGTCTGTCTCTCTCCCTCTGCTTCCAGCGTCTTGCAATGTGAGACCCCTGGGTCACTGTCACCACCACCAGATGGACTTTGGAGTTCCCAGCCTCAGAAACTGTAAGCAATAAATTTTGTTTTTCTTTATAAATCACCCAGTTCCAGGTATTTTCTTATAAGCAACAAAAATGGACTAATACAGATGGTAAAACAGAACAAGGCAGAAAAATCCTCTACACATGCAGGTATACTCCAGTTGGAGGTTGATTTCATAGTATGTTTCCACAGACTGTGGATGAACTCTAAAAGAACAGAAGGGCTTTTCATGACACTGAAGGAACTGCTAAGTCTGACACCCGTGTTTCTCCAGTGCGATATCTGAGCCATTTAGTCCAAGGCACTTTGTCATTTAAGCTTTGCACTCATCCAGAAATTTACTAAAAAGGATGTGACCTCATCTAATCTCAACCACATATTTAATTCCCTCCAAAATCTTTCTCAGAAAAGTATCACATAAAAGTAACAAAAAAGAGATATTTACCTGATCACTTTGTCGAGCAAGAATACTAACTTCTGTTGAAGCTGCAGATGCTGCCAGCACTAAATCCCTTAAATAAAACCAGAACACCATTAAATTCAAACACAGCTTTGCTTCAAGTATAAGTATAGTAATCTATCTTTCAAACGGAAACTGCTCTCAGGAGGAAATTTTTAACATGTTCCTTAAATACCACTATTTTCATAAGCTGTCACTGGCGTTACAAAGTAAACTGGATTGTTAAGATGAGTATGTATTAAACCTAAATAATTCAAGATTGAGGAAACAGAAGTAATAGAAAGACATGATCAAGCATCAGCAGAAAATATATTCAGGGCATCTCAGCCTTTATTTTCCTCTCACAGAAAAAAATTCCAAACGGAACAAGGTGATCAGCTGTGACCTGACAGTGAGAGTAAGAAGTCCCCACCTGGGCCCCCTGCTTACCACTCCTCAATATAACTCAGGTAGTAATGATGCTGTCTCTCCGTGCAGCTGCCATAGCACGGCTCCATAAAGTTCACGAATATCTCTGGGTGCTTTTCTTCTTTTTTCTACAATGAACAGAGCGAGAAAAAAATCTCATGGGCTATTTTTCTCTAATCTTGCACAATTAAGAATCTCAAAAGATAAAGCCATTTATGTTTGGAGAAAATTCACTCAAAATCTCAACCCAAATATACGGACATAAGAGAAAGGCTGCATTAAGCAGTACAAGGAGTAGACACGTTGGCCATCAACCAAACTGAATTCACTCTGTTCTGTCACTTCCCGGCTATGGGACAAACACAGATTTTTCAGCCTCCCCGATACTGTTTTCTTGAGTGTATAATGGAACTATCAAGCTTACTTCAGAGGCTGTTCCAAGTGTAAATAAAATGATGCAGGGGAGGGAAAGGTTGGGTAAAGGGCATAAAGAAAAAATCACGATTTGTAATAATCTGCTTATAATAATATTAAAATAAATAAATCAATATTAGTTTTAAAAAATGATGCATATAAGGCTTCTAGCCCCATACATGTAACCTAAGTAGTACTCAACAACTGGTAGTGTTAACATTATCCCTGAGAATAAGAAAAGTCTAATGATATCTTGAAATAAAGCATCTTGGTAAACATATTTTTAAAATTCAACCTTATCAGGAACCCAAAAGAGTTCATAAAAACAATATATGTTTTTCACATATCAGATTGGCAAGGACTGAAAATGACACCAGTACACACTGACACACATGTTGGGTAGTCCCATTGGTGGTAGGAGTATAAACTGTACAACTTTTCTTTTTTTTTTCTAAAGATGACTGGTAAAGGGATCTCAACCATTGGCTTGGTGTTGTCAGCACCACGCTCAGCCAGTGAGCGAACCGGCCATCTCTATATAGGATCCGAACCCGTGGCCTTGGTGCTATCAGCACCACACTCTCCCGAGTGAGCCACGGGCCGGCCCTAAACTGTACAACTTTTCTAGAAGATATTTTGCCAATGTTTTCAAAAACCTATCAAAAAAAGCATATATCCCTCGACCTGCTGATTTTATTTCTAGGTATTTATTCTAAAAAATAAACATAATCACATAAAATGTACATAAAAGAATGTATCATAGCACTCTTTAACAAGATAAAACTGCAAACAACCTGAATATACAAGTAGAGGAAAGGCTAAATAAACTGATATTCTATCCAAATATTTGCTAAATACAAATTTTATTTATTGACATAGAAAGACATTTGCAATTTACTACTAAGTAAAAAAAGGTTGCAAAATAGAACGATTAATACAACTCCCACTTTTGTTTCATTTAGACATTTATTTATGATTTAAAAATCTGAAAATTTGGATACTAAAATATCAACAGTTATTTCTGAGTGGTAAGATTAAAAGTCATTTTTATGAGATGGCTTTTGAGGGGTCTTTCTACTAATAAGTATTTCTTAATATTTTTCTGGACTTTGAAAGCTGATTCTGATGTGGAAATACAAGCTCTGCCTCATTTGCTTTTTAAAAGGCCATCATAATTTAGTAATGCTTCACAGACCTCATCATCAATGCTCTTCTCTATCTTCAAAATGACTCACCCCCTCACTTCATTTGCTTCTCTGCTCACCTCCTCAGAGAGGCCTTTGACCACCCAGTCTCAACTGTCATCCCAGTCATCATCTGTGCTTTACATTGCTTTATGTTCTCCATCACCCTTGTCATTTCCTGATCCCACACTTATTACTATCACATTCATTATAATGTAAGATCCGAGGGCCGGCCCGGTGGCGCACTGCTACAGTGCGCCACTTGGAAGCGCGGCGGCGCTCCCGCCGAGGGTTCGGATCCCACATACAGACCGGTTCCCGCTCACTGGCTGAGCGAGGTGCGGGCGCGACACCGAGGGTTGCGATCCCGTCGCTGGTCCCGGTCTGGTACAGGCACGACACTGAGGGTTGCAATCCGTTGCCGGACATGAAAAAAGACAAAAAAAAAAAGAATGTAAGATCCGAAAGAGCAAGGACTTTGCCTTGGTCACTGCTGGGTTCTCAGCTTTAAAGCAGTGCCTAGCACACTATAGGCATTTGATAAATATTTGATGAATAAATAAATGAAAGCACTTTAAAAATTAAGATATTTTCTTGCTTTTCTAATATTTCTTTTTTTTTTTCTTTTTGTATTTTTTCGTGACCGGCAACGGATCGCAACCCTCAGTGTCGCGCCCGTACCGGACCGGGACCGGCCACAGGATCGCAACCCTCGGTGTTGCTCCCGCCCCTTGCTCAGCCAGTGAGCGGCCGGTCTGTATGTGGGATCCGAACCCTCGGCGGGAGCGCCACCGCGCTTCCCAAGCGGCGCACTATAGCAGTGCGTCACCGGGCCAGCCCATCTAATATTTCTTTATCAGGTTAACCAAGACTCATAGACTACAGCTTAAGCAAAAGCAAGTTTTACCATTTTTTTCTTCTACCTCATAACTAAACAGTAAAACATGCTATAAGTGGACACAACAATTTTGATCCCAGGTCCATGGTGCAGCAGTGAAACCTTACATCTGAAGTTGTACCATCATTGCCAATAAGTAAAGGAACCTAAAACCTAAGCCTCCAACTTTATTAGAAGGCATCCTAATTCTCAATTCTCAGCCACTTCTTTCATGTGCATACCGGTAGTAGGGCCATCACCACATCAGGAGACGTTTCCAAGGTCCCATCTGCAGCAGCATATACTATTGTGAAGACATATGTACCGATCCACAGCACATCCAGAACTGAAAGACACACCCTAATCAGTAGGTAATAAAAATCACAGCAAGCAGATACAGCAAAAAGCACCTTATGTTTGGAATAGCTACTGTATGCTATTAACATATACTATGGGTGAAAAAAAAAAGTCAAAGTACTATAGCTTCAATAAAGGTCCAGATTTCACTGATTAAATATAAGTCACAGATACTGAGACTCAAGAAGCCCAAATTCATCCCAGAGTGGCAGTTCTTTCTGTGGATTATAATCAGGGCAAATCATAATGAATTCTAATAAAAAGTCAAGATCCGGGCCGGCCCGGTGGCGCACTGGAGAGTGCGCCGCTTGGGAGCGCAGCGGCACTCCCGCCGAGGGTTCGAATCCCACGTGGAGACCGGTTCCTGCTCACTGGCTGAGCGCGGCACGGGCACAACACCGAGGGTTGCGATCCCGTTGCCGGTCCCGGTACGGGCGTGACACCGAGGGTTGCGATCCCTTTACCAGTCAGTAAAAAAGACAAAAAGGAAAAAAAAAAAAAAAGTCAAGATCCATTTTGTGTCATTTACCATGAGAAGCTTATACTGAAATTATTTACACTGAAATAGTGACATTATTCATGAAGTAGGCACCAACACTTCCCTGAGCACGTATGTAGGTACATCGTATGATTTGAAATTTCTGTAAGACAGACAGCACCTCATTAGAGGTCCACTCGGTAAGAAAAGCAGTGTTACCTCTGACAGGATGATCTGACTCATAAAATGGAGGACAAGGAATAACTTTTTTTTCCTGCAAAGTCTGAAAGAGATTTGAAAAGAAAAAAAAAAAGTATCAAATGACACTATCTCTAAACAAATGAAACTGTCAAGTCCAACCTGTTCCCCTAGAAGCCATCTGTTCCAACTCCTTAGCCAGGAAAGACTGAACAAAGAGGAGTGGTGACTACCACTAGGAATCCCTCCTACAGAAATACAAGGGGTCTTCAAAAAGTTCATGGCAAGATTTGTATAATCTTTTAATTTTATTTTTCCACAAACTTCCTGAATCTCCCTCATATAAGCACACGAACATGTTCAGATGTAGGTGATGAGGATGTTCAATACAGTACCATTCACAGCAGCAAAGCCACTATACTAATGCAGATAACTATCAATAATGGAATAGATAAACTGGAGTACACCCACACAGTGGACTACCACAGAGCCGTCTAAGAGAATGTAATGTCTTTATATGTAATGGACTGGAAAAAAGACCCCAATTACTAAGTTACAAAAAAAAGGCAAACATCAAAACAAGAAAATTAAACCAACTGCATTATTTTTTTTTTATAGGCTAATGCCCCAAAAGAATATATACCAAATTTCACATAACTTTTGGCAATAACAAATAAGAAACAATCTCAACCTCAAACCCATACCACCAAGTTCACCACTCTGCACACCCCTCAGAGAGCAGTCTCGAGGAGGAATGCACAACACAGACCTTGCTACCACCTGTGAACTCCTCCTTTGTGTCCAAGCTTGAACAGAAATATATGGATTCTTTGTGTCAATTTATACTGAAGATTATTTGTGAATATTAGCTCAAGAAAATCAGAGAGAGAAGATGACAGAGCACACATGCAACAACAGGTGAATCATTTCCTTTGTTGTCCATAGTTAGAGAAATTGCACCTTTAAGACGAATTCAGTTAAAAGACAAATACTGGGCTTTAAGCCAGAGTGATTCTGCATTATGGTAATAGCCTTTTCATTGACTCTTTTCCCCCTTAAGCTGTTTTAATGGAATGGGTTGGGAATATAAGGTTGGGGAACAGCATGTAGAATATGATCACATTTTACTTAAAAAGCAAAACAAAAATAATGCATCTATATATAGACTGTTTGTACAAACATCCAGAGAAGTCTAGAAGGCTAGCTACTATGAGAACATAGTGGGTACCCCTGGAAGGAAAGCTAGAGGACAGAAGGGAAGAGTTCCACTCTTTTCTTCATTCACTGATGGATGTTACAATGAGCATAAATTACTTTTTAATAGAAAAAACATCAGATACCCATACAGCCAGCTGCCAAAAAAGAAAAAAACAACAAAGATACTCCCAAACCAGCCCCCAAAACAGTGGGTAACTTAAGTAAGAAAAGTCTGAAGTCCAAGGCAAGAACTTACGGGAAGATACTGGACCACAGTTCCATTCTGTTTTCCCACTGCCAGCTGCTTTCCTTTGGGGCTCCAGCACACTGAGCAAAAATAAGAACGCCACCAATTTAAAACTGAAGAAAATGCAGCATACCAATAACATATATCACACAATAGCTACGAACACCACTTCTTGTTCCCCTGCCATCCATGGAAGACTGTAGGATCATCCCTATTCAGTAATGTGAAAAAAAGTAAAATGATTTTAATGATACAAGTCAATTGTGATTTATCACTGGGCCACTGAATTAAAAGCTAAAAATATGTTTTTTCAACAGAGTATTATCCAGAAAACTGCAAAGTAAAGAAAACTCTGTAGTCTTTAGATAAGACAAGGAAAACAGGAAGGTTTTCAAATATCAAGAAGTCATTCTCTACTCCTATTTGATATTTCTAATGCCTTTCTCGTGAAGGTACAAATGACTTTCAGAGTACAACCCTTTTAGATACAGAAACAATTATTCTCAAAAACACAGTTCTAAACCAGCTATACCAAAATATTTCTTTCTCCAGAAAAGCCAAGCACATTCAAGTTAAATCATGTTTGCTATTTGGCTTCAAGGACATTAACTACGGAAATAAACAATATTCTCCATTTCTACCCAAGAAACACACACAAAAAAACATCTACTTATATATACTTCCAGAAATTCATTTTTAAATAAACTACCATTACTACACGTTACAGAGTGAGAGCCATTATTACCCACCAGATGTCACTGCTGCTGTGGAAGGAAGAGTTGCACACACTTTCACTGCTTCTGTGACTTGTAGGACAGCAATACTGCCATCAGCCAGACAAACTGCCACCATGGAGGGGACAGTGGGGTTCCACTTCATATCAATCACCATGCCTCCTGCATCTTTCAAAAGCTTATGATAGGCAAATGGGCGTTTCTGCTGTTTAGCCTTTTAAAATAAACACGTAAAAGCAAAATAAATGAATAAGTGAATAAATAGACGTGCTTAATATCAGAAGGAAATTATTGAATATACAGGTTTTTCCAAATCACGGTTCATTCACTTCTCATTGTAACCATGAAAAAAAGATTTAGCTCTACATAACAATCTATTTATTTCTCCCCATAGGTAAGTTTTTAATGGGAGGCAGTCAGGCCACAATACTAAAAATCACACCTTCTTTCCCCACCTGGATCCTGGGGAGGTGAGAAGCGGGGGGGGGGGGGGGGGG